>NC_058130.1:172222907-172232842 GCF_016433145.1 Gracilinanus agilis
GGGGGGGGGGGGGGGGGGGGGGGGCGGGGGGAGAAAAGACAATGAAGAGAATGAGAGAAAGAAATCATTTTAGAAAAAGTTACAAGAAATGAAATTTTAAAATAAACTAATGAATAAACAAGTCAATGGGGAGAGGAAGGGATTGCATGACTAAATTAGGGGGGGGGGGGAAGAGAGGAAAAGGGAAAGAATTAAATAAGTAAGTAAAAAGTAAGAAAGTAAAAGAGATCCTTAAATAAAACTCTTCAAGCTAGGGAAAGGAATAGTAAACAGCAAGAGGAGAAAAGTTAGAGGCAAATAGAGGAAAAATTAAGCCTAATTTATAACTTTAACTGTAAATGGAATAAAATTTTCAATTAATTGAAAAAGAGGGACAGATTAGAAAAGAAGACGAAACCTAAATCTTGCTTATAGAAAACACTCCCTAAGAAGCACACATTGCATGTATTTCCAAAATTTGAATGTATTGATCAATTATGCTGATTTTAATCTCTTTTATCTTATTTTTTGTCTTTAAGAAAGAGCTATTTGTTATGTGAGATGATTTTCCAGGAGGGAAAGGGAGAGGAATATGAAGGAAAATTATGGTGATATAAAAATGACATCAATAGAGCATTATTTTTAAAAGAATCAATGAATGAAGGCTTCTAAAAATCCTTAGCATTGCTCCATATTAATAAACAAAATGAGAGGAAAAATGAGAAATAAGCATTTTAAAGTAGCCATAATATGAACAAAATATCATAACAAGACTAACAAAAACATAACTATAAAACTATCTTTTTAGAAATAACTGAAGACCTCAGTAATTGAGGAGATATAAAATGTTCAGAACTGGGTTTTGCTAGTATAATAAAAATGATGATTCTACTTAAATTAATCCACAGAATTTGCAGCATTTCAGTCAAACAAGTAAAAAGATAATTTGTAGAATATGCCTAAATAATTGCCAAATTTATGTAGAGAAACAAATGGCTATTATTTAATGGGGAATGAAATGGACCTTGTATTACCAGATCTCAAATGTATATTGTATAATAATACAATAACTGTATAATTAATTATATAATATTGTATAATGCAATAAATAATGTATAATCATCAAAATTGCTCGGGAATTGGTTAAACAATAATAGATCATTTAAAAAAAAACTACATAAGCACAGACTAAAATTAAAAGAACTGCACTAGCCTACTAGTTTATGGTTAACCCTGGTACATAAATTGCTTCTTTTATAGGAACTATTGGGGAAACTGGAAGAAAGTCTAAAAGAAAAATGGTTTAGGTCAATATTTCATTCTGCATTCTACATTAAATGACAAATATATAAAAATCTGAGTATGAAAGCTCACATCATAAAAAATTAGACAATTATAATTTGTATAACCATGATTGAGGAGATTCATTAATATGTTAGAGAATCAGGGAATTTCAAAAGGTATGATGGCTTATTTCTAGTATATAAAATTTAAAAGATTTACACAAATTCAATCAATATAGGTAAAATAAGGAAAGATACAGTTTTGGAAAACATTTTTATTCAACACCAATGATAAAAATGTTTGATATTCAAAATATATATTGAATAGACAAAATTTAAAAGTTTGAGTCATTTCCCACTATATGGGTATATATATATATATAATTTGAGGATATAAACAGTTTTTAAACTGAGATGCAAACTATTAATACAAATATGAAAGTGTCCCAAATTACTAGTGAAAAGAGAAATGGCAAAAGAAGGCCAATATAATGCTACAATAGCTGAGAGATGGTGGGTACAGCTGATAGACTGTTAATGCTATTATTTTCAAAAATCATCTGGAAGTATCAAAAAATGTTACTGTTCATACATGTTGACCTGGTGATATCACTCCTGAGTTTATAACTCCAGGAGGTCACTGACAGAAACAAAGTTCACTTGTTTATAAAACTATTTGCAACAGTCCTATTAGTCAACAAACATTTATCAAATGCTCACTGTTTCAAAGTCACTATGTTTTAAGTGCTATATGTTGGTAATGCAAAGAAAAGGAAATTAATTATAATAATACCAATAATAATAATAAATCTGTGCCTTTAGGATGAGCTTAATTTTCATTTTATGCAATCTGAAAGGGAAATGGCCAAAAAGGTTTTAATGTTTTATTTTTAAATTTAAGGAAATATTAGGTTATGAAATAAAGGAATGTGTCAAGGATAACTGGGACCCTAATGCCATCAGCATTAATTTGAAGGTTGTGGTTAAGGAGCACTTTCTTGTCTGTTTTTGAAGCAATGGGTTTAAGATGTCTGTGACATATACGGGAAGAGCAGTGCACCAGGGAGGTGGACACCTGAGAGAAAGTTCAAGAGAGAAATTGGGGAATCATTGACATTGGTAATGATCGAGATAGAGTATAAAGTAGTGAGAATCTAATCTCAAATTTTTGAGACACTGGGCAAGTAATTTCACCTGTGGGCATTAGTATCCACTTCTGTACATTGAGAAATTAAGGAGATTGGATTATGTGAATTCTCAAATCCTTTCCAATTCTAAAATTATGGTCATTTTATCATACTATAAAATATGACCAAGAGGAAATATTCAGAGAAACCTATATGAACTTAGGCAAGGAGAAATAAAGCAGAACTATAAGAATAATATACAAAATTGCTATATTGATATAAATAAAAGCAGTATTAATAAATAGTATTCAATTCTACTTCAATGGTCAATATGAATTCCAGATGTCAAATATAACGTTCTGTTTAGAAATGGTAAACTATTAGAATGGAATATTACATGTGCCACCAGATGCAATGATTGTTAAGTAGTTTTGCTTAATTTTTTTTGCAGAGGGGAAGTGGAAGTGAAGGCAAGAAGAGTGGGAAAGTTATTTCAGGGATAAAGGGTATTGTTTAAAGTAATATGTCAATATAGAACATCATGCATCAATCAATCAATTAATCAAAATCATTCAGATTTTAACTATAGAAGAGGGCGGATCATTATGAATTAAACGATCTAATTAAACACATAGTTATATCAAATTTAATATCAAATAAAAAGACAATGGCAAGAGGATACATGAGATGGAAAACAGAGAATCTTACTTTCTCTGAGACTCTAAAATATATTATATGTAACTAAACTGCTAGAAGGTTACTATTACTGTTATTAGCTAAGAAAAAATGTTCTGAAGTTTCTGAAACAAACTTTTGTACTTCAAATGAAATTAGTGAATTTAAATTAAATCATTTGAAAATTATAGAGAATGTTATCTTTGAGACATTCTCCTATATATGCCAATTAGTGGACATGTGTTTCTTGGCAAGTCATTTGTTTTCTGAACCTTGGTTTCCTTACATAGAACATAAAGATAACATGATTTTCACTTCCTTCCATATATTTTCAAAGATTCACACAGAATAATATGCTCAAACTTCATCAGTAGATCTTAAAGTTTGTCACTTCAAATTCACTGCATGAGCCTTGGACTCCAGAACTTTAGCTTTATGAGAAGGCTGGAAAACATCTTTCTCTTCTCTGACCTGACAAAACCTTTTCCTTTTTTCTCCTTAGAATCTATGCCTCCCTCATATATTTCTTTGATTTTCAAATTTAAATGTTCCCCTTGTTTGTGTTTCATAGGGATGTCACCAGCATCCAGAAGTATAGTATATCTAAAGCTTTTTATATCACTAATGACATAATAAAACCATAAACACCTTTCTTTAGATGTTTATTATCAAGTTGTACAGTTATCTTATCATACCATTTCTGAAATTACTTGTCATTTGCCCTATATTTTTCAGACTCAGTGAATTTATTTTTAACATTAATTTTTAAAAATTTTGAATTCTAATTTCTCTCCTCCAATACCTTTCCCATTCAATGAGAAAACAAGAAATATATTATCAATTATAAATGGGGCATCATGCAAAACTTATTTCCATATAAGCCATGTTGCAGACAAACAAAAAGCAAGAAACATAAAATAAGTGAAAAAAAGATTGTTTCAGTCTGTATTCACAGTTAAGTAGTTTTCTCTCTTGAGGTGGATACAGTTTTTTATCTTGGATCCTCTGGAATTACCTTGGATCATTATATTAATCAGCATATCTAAGTCTTTCACAGTTGATCGTTACAATTGTCATTGTGTATAATATTCTACTGGTTCTGCTCACTTTATTTTGCATCCGTTCATATAAGTTTTCCAGGTTATTCTGAAGCCATTCTGATCATCGTCATAGCACAGAAATATTCCATCACAATCATACAGTACAATTTGTTCAGTCATTCTCCAATTGATGGGTTGTCATAGGATTCTAATCACCATTTTTTATGACTTCCTTTCTGACTATCAAATATGCTTCCTTGGCTACCATTTCTCTTATGTATTTCTTTTACCTAAGAAGAGAGTCAGTCCTATTGTTACTTGTATTTGTATCCCAGCACGTGAGAATGTTTTTTCATTCATTCATTTATCACATAAAGAATATCCTTTTAATAGCATAAGACTTCCAAGAAATATTATATTTCATAACACTATAATGGATAGTGTCATCCACCTAGGGAGAAGGCTACAAGACTAGAATACACTGATTGTTTTTCAGAAAATTATCAATATGACAATATTTCTGAATAATTTTCTGATTTAAAAACCCATTTTTAATACTGTTTGGATAGTGCTGGACTTGATTCTTCCCATATTGATATTTAAACTTTTATTTTCTATACATTACAGCTAGTGAGGAAGCATGGTGTTGTAAAGAGCCAAAGTGACAGTTGGGAGGTTGGGTTCCAGATTCTATCTCTGACAATTAATCTCCATAATTTATGTACTAAGTAATCTGTAGATTGTGATCCACAAGGATGTAATCAGTTTTCATATGGAGAGTTCCCTCTGCTGGTCAAACCTTATATCCTTTGCCTAGTTACATATAACTGGAAATTATGTGTTATCTCAAACTTTCTAGGCAGTGATTTATGAGTAGTTTGTTGAACCTGCCATTTAGCACTCACCAACTCCAAGGACCACCTTTATTCTACGTGAACACTGATTCTGGAGTAAGAGAGTCAGGGTTCAAATTCCTGCCACAAATGCCTCCTTTACCTCCCTGGGTCTCAGTTTCCTCTTTTTAAAAACTAGAAATTAGATTAGAAATCTCCTATCAACTGGCTTCTAAAGGCATATTAGAATTTAGAGGTGAAATAGATATTTGGAAAGAAAGAGATAGTATTTATTAAGGACTTAATATGTGCCAATATTTTGCTAAGCATTTTACAGATATCTCATTTGGTCCTCACAACAGCCCTGTGAAGTAGATGATATTATTGTCTACCTTTTACAAATGGGAAAACTGAGACAGAGAGCTATGTGATGTATCTAAGACAGCTATAACGTGCTCAAGGTAAAATCTGAACTTGAATCTTTCTGAATCTTGAAACCATTGCTCTATCCACTATACTATCAAGATGCCTCTTTCAGAGCTAAGAAAGTTTTAGGTATCACCTAGATATCTGGAAACATTTTGGTGGTTGTTATTCTTTCCATAGGGCAAAACATTTTAAAAACTCAAATTTGCTTTGAAAAAAAATATCATATGAGGAATTAGTTAAATGTTACTGGCGCCAAGCCCAGTACATTTTTAAAGGGCTTCTCATCTGGGTTTCTTCAGGATAATCCTAAATCGTATACTCACCACTCATCAAATAGCTATATGGTACTTGTAGGGCCATCTTATTTTAGAAGATTCTTGCCATCCTTCGAGAGGTAATGTGGCATTATAGTGGAAAGCAAGACCTGACAACCACTATACATGAAATGGGTATGCTGACACATGCCTATATTCTGTGCAAAAAAGGAGTCTGAGATTATTAGATAACTTGATTTCAGGATTTCTGGGCTGTAGTGGGCTAAAACTAAATAGGTGTCCACACTAATTCTGCCTCCAATATGGTGATCCCTCAGAATGAGAGAGTGAGGGTCACAATGCTGCCTAAGAAAACACCTCTCAATGCCATCCTTTATAGAGGGCAGAAATGATTCTCAGCACTTTCTCCTTGCACCTACTTCTCTGTCTAGTTTAACCTCCCCTGAATAAACTCCTCCTCCCAGATTAAACTCATAACCTCTAATATCATCACTTTGTGACCAATTCAAGACTAAATTGGCATTATCTCCCTCAGGCTCTTTTTCCCTCTGAAAGGACTGGAGGGTGGAAGACCAAAGTCCTCCCAGTGCTTTATGGAGGGCAGAAACCGAAATTTTCAGCCTTCACCATTCTGTATCTGCTGTTCTATCTAGTTTCAGTTCCATGGCACCAAGAACCTCTGCTTTCCCCCACCCTTTTTCCTGCTTCTTTGTGTATGTTGTTTTCTCTCATTAGATTGTGAGCCCCTTGAGGGCAAGGACTGTCTTTTTTCTTATCAACTGTATCATTAACACTTAGCACAGTGCCTGGCACATATTAGAGTTGTATTGAACCAGACGAAATGGATGAAAAATCTGTGCTGATTGGCATTAGGAAGTGGGCCACTGTGGTTTTGGTCTGAGTTATGTAGAATTAGTTTTGTTTTCTTTTTAAGATACCTGGCTACAAATACCAGATCTGACCTAGACCTACTATGTTGCCCTGGTCAAGTCACTTAAGCTCTTAGTGCTGCCCAGGAAACTATGAATTGCAGAGAAGGTACTGTTTGAAAAGCTTTGGAAAAGGGATTTTCTTTGCTAAGACTTCCCAGTGTCAACAAATCACAGATCCAACCCACTGTTTTCTTTTATTGATGAGTCCTAACAGCTCTAACTGAAAGAGGAAAATGTTGCTTTCTCCTGGAAGGTGCCTAGTCTCTATATGGAGCAGCTGCACACTAACTTGTGATTTTCCATTCTCCTATGATGTTTGCATAGACGACTCACCTCACTTCTGATTGCATCATTATTTTTACTTTCTTTTTCTTTTCATCCCACATGCTCCTTCTATCACATTTAGGGCAGTGTTTGTTCCACCAAGATGGATTTTGGGAAGATTAAATAAGACTTTAACTGTTATTCATAGACAAAGGATTTTTTTAACATTTAGAAGCAAATCTGTGCATAACAAAACAGGGGGAAATGTGACTTGTATACAAAGCATACCTACAGGCATAAGACTAGAGACTGAACATTATAACTGAAAAAAGGAAAGGGAACAGGAAAGTCTTGAAGAAATATGACCAAAGAATTTTTCCATCCTGCACTGTAGCCTAAATATTCTACTGAAAGGGGAACCTAAATGCAGAAGCTCACACATTCATAGAATTTTACATTGGAATGCTTTAGGGTCCATCTGGTTGTGATCTCCTTTTTTTCAGATAGGAAATCAGGATCCAGAGGAGTTAGCTGATTTGGCTGAGTGCACATCTCAGATTTGTGGTCAAATGATCCAGCTTTGAATCTTAATTGTGTTACTCACCAGCTGGGAGATTTTGGACAAGTCAGGGAAGCCCTCTTTGCCTCAGTTTCCTCATTTGTAAAATGAGTGGAATTGGACTAAAAGATCTCTAAGAGTTCTCTCTGCTCTTAAATCTATGATCCAAGGGTCAAATCTGAGACTAGAACCCAGGCCTCATGACTACTTAACTTTCTTTTCTTTTCCTCCTTTTCATGACCTTTCGATCCTTTGTCTTTACATATTAAATATAGTATTTAGTTCTATACTTCATTCTCTTATGGTGTCATTTGTAGGTAATAACTGTGCTATCACTAAATTTATTGGTACTCTAAGAAGCTGGAATTCTCAAATATAATGAAATATTGTGTTTAAGAGTCAGTCAGTGATTAATAATGCAGAAATATATGTATATATGTATGTGAATATGTCCACATATTGCTCTAGAACTGGAAGGAACCTCAGAGGCCATCTAATTTTATAGATGAAGAAACTGAGTCTTCCTGAACTTGCCTAAAGTCACACGGATAAAAATGAATGAATGGAGCATAGGGTAGCTCAGTAGATTGAGAGCCAAGCCTATAGATGGGAGATCCTAGGTTCAAATCTGGTCTCAGACACTTCCTAGCTGTGTGACCCTGGGCAAGTCACTTAACCCTCATTGCCTATCCCTTACTGCTCTTCTGCTTTAGAAACAATACATGATATCTATTCTAAAGCAGAAGGTAAGGGTTAAAAAAAAGAATCAATGTATAAGCACTACAATAACCACTGGAGATACAGAGAAAAGCTACTTCCTGCTCTCAAAGTCCTCTTGTTCAAATAGGATAGTATACTTTCCCAATTAAACTGGAAGCCTCTTGAGAGCCAGGGACTATCTTTCTTCTGCATGTTTGTATTGCCAGCATTTAGTACAGTGCCTGGTATATTTATTGTTATTCAGTCACTTCAGTTGTGTCTGACAGGGATTTTCTTGACAAAGATAGTCAGGTGGTTTACCATTTCCTTCTCCAGCTCATTTTACAGATGAGGAAACCGAGGCAAACAGAATTAAGTGACTTGACCAGGGTCACACAGGTAGGCAATGTCTGAGATCAGATTTGAACTCACAGAGATGAGTCTTCCTGATTTCAAGACTGGCACTTCATGTACTATGTCACCTTGTTGTCCTATTGACAAAATGTGGTATCCATTTTTGAGGCACATAAGGATTGTTAACACAATGTAGGTCTTGCTTTAAAAATGGCATATTGCAGAGGGTAGTACCACATTAATTTTTTTAAACCCCTTTCCCTTCTGTCTTAGAAATGATGCTAAGTATTGTTTCCAAGGAAGAAGAGTGGTAAGGGCTAGGAAACTTGGGTTAAATAACTTGTCTAGGGTTACAAAGTTAGGAATTGTGCATGTAGCTGCCCCATATATGCCTTTTGAATTTCCTTTTTACTGCCTAACATAGTATTGGAACTCAGTAAACACTGAATGACAGTAGAAAGAAAGTCTGTTATTTGGACATTAAGTAAAATCCCTGTATCAGGAAACACCCAGGATCTCCCAGTTGTGCTTCTTCATGGGAAGATATTGAATTCTGTTTGGTTCCCCAGTTAAAAGGATGTCCTTATTTAAATGTTTTGTCTTTTTTTTCCTTGGTGAAGCTGTATGTGCCCTGAATGCTAAAAACAATTTCACTAAGTTGTTATCAATAAGTTATAATCATAAGGGGACTGAGCTTCTGGGAGAAATGGCTGGTTCTGGTCCATTTCTTCACAGTGCCTGGTTCTGACCTTCCTTGTCACTTTGTCTTCCTTGTCTGGATGACAGGGATAATGTGAAATGGATCCATCTCTTACAGGTCAGGATATCTGTGAATTCAATTATTAATCCCTGTAAGGTAGTTGTAAAATATAAATCACTAGCAAACATGACGACAGTCTCTTTTTTCCTGATCAATATTGTTGTTTATATCCTCACTTATTCAAGGGATTCCAATCCCAAGCCTTACGCTATAGAGATAATTCACATTGCCATGAATAGAAGATGGCAATGATGACTTTGTATCAAGAATTAATGGTCTTGAGCACTTTAGAAAGTGCCAGGATTTCAGAGGATCTCACTACTCAATTAGAACACAGTAGTAAATATACCAGCAAGTATACTCACTTTCCAAAGTGAAATCTTAATTTTAATTACTAATTTGAGATTTCATCTACCTTATAGTGGCAAGCATATAGGATATTACAAAGGATACAGGAAAAAAACATTTCTTGAATGTAAATAGTTGTTAAAACAAAAAAAATACAGGGAAAATGTATTGTTAGAATAGCCAGGTGACTGAGTAGATAAAGAGCCAGGCCTGGAAACCTGAGATTTTTGGTTCAAATCTGGCCCCAGACACTTCCTAGCTGTGAGACCCAGGACAAGTACTTAACCCCCACTGCCTATTCCTTAGTGTTCTTCTGACTAGTAACTGATAGTGTGGATTCTAAAATGGAAGGTAAGGGAAGGAAGGAAAGAAGGAAGG
>NC_058130.1:172233175-172331822 GCF_016433145.1 Gracilinanus agilis
GAGAGAGAGAGAGAGAGAGAGAGAGAGAGAGAGAGAGAGAGAGAGAGAGAGAGAGAGAGAGAGCGAGCTTGGGGGCCCAGAGCCAGCCAGGTAACTAACTTGATTAAATTTAACAAGTAGAAGTTGCTGACTGGATTTAACAAATAGAAGTTGTTAAATTTTCTGTGCCAGCATTTATGCCCCAGGCATTGTCAATATACAACTTGGGACTTGATTTATTGTTTTGCTGATTGTCCGAATTTAAGAAAGTAAGAACAATAATGCTAGGGGGAGCTATGGCTAGAGTGTCAGGCTTGGAGTCAGGTAGACTATTTTTCCGGAGATCAAATCTGGCTTCAGACACTTACTGGTTGTGGGATACTTAACCCTGCTAGCCTCAGTTTCCTCATCTGTAAAATGAGCTGGAGAAGAGAATGCCATGTCACTCTAATATCAACTGGGGTCACAAAGAGTTGGACATACTTGAAATAACTGAACATATAATGCAGAGGAAAACTTAAAGTGTTTATGTATACATTCCCCATCCTCCCTTCCATATGGGTTATTAAACATTTCCCAGCACACCCCTGTATTGCTCTCTAAGCATTATTTGAGTACAGCAGGAGCCCAGGGAATGAAGTCATCACCAGACTGGAGGCTTGGTGATTATAAGCTAATAATAAAAATAACAATAACTGGAATTGCATAGGCTTTAAGTTTTACAAAGTGCTTTATATCAAAGGTGTCAAACACTGCCAGCCATAAACACATCAAGTGAGACCTAAACTACACTGAAATATAATTGGAAAATATTTAACGAAATATATAAAAATACAATGAAACATAAAGAATATTTCATTTGAAAACTAACTCCGTATGTAGCTGCAGGGATTCTTATATATAGTTTGGTGCACCCCCTTCTGTTCAAGTTTGATACCACTGCTTTACATTCATTATCTTTTTTGAGCTTCACAGTCTCCCTCTTCTCGAGACATGTAGCATCTTTCCTTCCTAACATCCTTTGCCTTGCCTAATTTTCCTCATACGGGACATCATTCCCTAACACACAGCAAAATCATCAAAATAATAGCTAATATTATATAGCGAAGCTTTGCAAAGCAATTTACAAATTCAATCTCATTTGATCCTCAGAACCATCCTGCAAGGCAAATGCTATTATCCCCCCCATACCAATTTATTGATAAGGAAAATGAAACACAGAGGATAGATGACTTGCCCAGAGTCAGGAGCCAGATAACTCTGGGACTGAATTCAAACCCAGATCTCCCTGACTCCAAGCCCCACTGTCTACCCGATATTACAGTCTATCCTATCCCTTAGACACTATCCTGTCACAAGCAATGCATTTGTGAATCCATTGGTGCCTAGTACAAAACTGTACATTTCTCAAGTTGTCAGCCCAATAGTTCTGTGATAATATGATCAAATCTCTTCCTTCAACAAAGATGCTTAAGTTTATTCCATTGCTTTGGCGGCTGGAAGACAGAATTGTGGAGAGAGCATAACATTTCATCTGTATTCAGTACTTGGCTATAATTACAAATCATCCTTTATTTATTAAAGTAGCTCAAATGATCCAAAATTGCAAAATAGCATCCAAATGATTTAATTCAACAAGAATTTACTGAGCACCTACTGGGTAATTTATTTTCCTAGCTTTTCTATCTAAAGAAGACAGTCCTTATTGATAGAGGAGATTTTTTCCCTCTTTCAACTAATCAACCCATAAACATTTATTAATACATACTGTGTACTAATCAGTCAAATAACATTTTTAAGAGTTCCTTCAGTGTGCCTGGTATTGTGTTAAGTTCTAATAATACAAAGAAGAAAAAAATGAGTGGCTGGCTTCAAAAACCTTACATTCTAATAAGGGAGACTATATACATCTTTAAAAAAAGCAAAACAACCTTTACCTGCCATCTTAGAAAGAATACTCTGTATTCGTTCTAAAGCAGAAGAGTGGTAAGGGGTAGGCAATGAAGATTAAGTGACTTGCCCAGGGTCACAAAGTTAGAAAGTATCAGAGGTCAGTTTTGAACCCAGAACCTCCAATCTCTACCAAGCTGTCCTCCATGTACATCTTAACTGGATGTAGACAATAAATCTAGTAAAATGGAAAGGAGCCTTAAAAGGAAAAACAGACAAGGTGACCGAGTGAACAGAGCACAGGATTTGGAAGATTTGAATTCAAATCTGTCCTCAGACATTTATTAGTAGTGTCATCCTTGGGAGGTCACTTTCAGTGTTCTATATAGCTATTATCAAACCGAAATAAAAGTGCAGACCACTAAACTATATGTAAGCATACCTTCAGGTTGCTTAATGAATGAGAAAACCACAGATTGATATTATGTTTGTTTTATTATATTTTATTATTTTGCTAAATATTTATATTTTAATTGGGTGTCAGTGGAATATGTGACAGTTTTGCCCCAGCCAGCTCTATGGGTATTCGACTCTAAGATCAGGATGAGTTTGTCATCTGCAAAGGTAGAGAATTTTCACATTGGCCATATTTGTACTAATCAGATCATAAATGTAGACAAAAAATGAAGTAACACAAAACAAAAAATAATTTTTTGAAACCCTTACCTTCCTTCTTGGAGTCAATACTGTGTATTGGCTCTAAGGCAGAAGAGTGGTAAGGATAGGCATTGGGGGTCAAGTGACTTGCCCAGGGTCACACAGCTGGGAAGTGTCTGAGGCCATATTTGAACCTAGGACCTCCCATCTCTAGGCCTGGCTCTCAATCCATTGAGCCACCCAGTTGCCCCTCAGATTGTATCTTTTTTTTTTAAACCCTTGTACTTCGGTGTATTGTCTCATAGGTGGAAGATTGGTAAGGGTGGGCAATGGGGGTCAAGTGACTTGCCCAGGGTCACACAGCTGGGAAGTGGCTGAGGCCGGGTTTGAAGCTAGGACCTCCCGTCTCTAGACCTGGTTCTCAATCCACTGAGCTATCCAGCTGCCCCAAAACAAAAATATTTTAAAAACTAAGGTTTGATACTATTTCCTTAACTCTTCATTTTTAATCATCTTGCAAAATACACATTGCATATGTTTATATATATATATATACAAATATATATATATCCAATATGCATATCCGTGTGTGTGTGTGTGTGTATGTGTGTGTAATCTGGAATCATGGGCTTAGAAAAATGGAAACCCTTTGTTTCTTCCTTTTATTTTGGTTGCATATAGAAATTCAGTAAAGATTTAAAGTTATGAAATCCATTTTGAAGTGAAGGACTCCTAGGATAGATAAATACTATATATCTGGTGAAACCATTGACCTATAAGTCTTATTCTAAAGGCTTTCTTTTATCGTTTTTCTTTATCAGTATGCTTATGATCTATTTAAAGACTGACAATCCATCCATAACATCTAGCAATCTAAGGGAAAATAGAAATAATCAGCTTTAACTTTTGCACTTCAAGACTTACTTACTCGGTCAGAAACCGAAAGTTTTCTTTAAAAAAAAAAGATATTTCATAACCTAATTCCATTTGATTGAAATGTTTAATTGCAGCATTTCCAATACAATCTTCAGATTAATCAGATAAACTCAGGGCAATGATAGAGCAGGAAGGGAGGTTCTGTTTCAGACATCTTTCCATTTATGTGAGGAAAAAATAATCAACTGGTAAAAGAATGTATGTAATTATGTAAGCTTTGTGGTAATTATATGGATATTTGAGTTGTTCGGTGCATTTAATTAGGCTTTGTTAAGCTGTTTGTAGTGGCTTTCAATAGGGAAAGCTGAGATTGGATGAGAGCCAAGAGGAATTCTCATTTTCCATAGCAATGCCAAATAGCACAAGTTCCCAGAGATTAAGGAGAATCTTGGATAAGGGTAAAGAACAATGGGCAGAAGTTTAAAAAAGAATATTCCTTATTTGCCCTCCTTTCTCTTTCTTTTTGGTTAGGCTGTTACAAATATTGTTTCAGTATTTGTTAATTATTATTTTTACTTTTTTCTATTTTTTGGCTTTTAAAGCCCTTTCCAACCTATCCCCATCCTAGTTTTCCAGTCCTCTTACTCCTTACTCTCCTCCACATACTCTAGGATTCAGCAACTTCTGCCTTGAAAAAATGGAAACCCTTAGTTTCTTCCTTTTATTTTGGGTGTTTTCTTCACAGGACATGCCATTTCTTTGCTGTGTATTTTCATTAGTTGGTTCTACTGCCTGGAATTCTCTTTCTCCTTATTTCTGCTTCCTGACTTCTCTGAATTCCTTCAAATCTCAGCTAAAAGCACACCTTGTTTTAGCAGCCTTTTGTTTTTAATGATGTCTGATTCTTCTTGACCTCATTTGGGACTTTCCTGGCAAAGATACTAGAATCGTTTGCTGGTTCCTTCTTTTTCTCATTTTACAGATGAAGTAACTGAGGCCAACAAGGTTAAGTGGCTTGCCCAGGATCACACAACCATTAAGTATCTGATGCTGAGTTTGAACTCAGAAAGACTCATCTTCCTGACTCTGGGGCTGATACTCTTATCTACTGCCATCACTTAGCTGCCCAGAAGCTTTTCCATTTAAATTCCTCTTAATGCTACTGCCTTCCCTCTAAAATAATCTCCGTTTTATTTGTCATATATATTTTATTTTTCTATTAGTGGTTGTTTGAATGTTGTCCTCTCCTACTGGATATAGGGCTAAGTTCCCAGAATACAAAGAAAGGAAAAAGAAAACATTCATTCCTTCAAGGGACTTCTTGAAAGCATGAATTTTTTTAATTATAGTAAAATTTTATTATATAGTTTCTTAATATCCCTTTTCAGATATTTTGCAATCCATGTTTCCTCTCTCCTTCCCACCACTTCTTCCTCCCCAAGAAGGCAGATAATATGACATAGAATTGTACATATATTATCATATAATATATTTCCATATTCCTCATGTGAAACAAAACACATATTGCTTACACTGGAGAAAAATTCATGGAGGAAATAAAGAATCACAGGTTTCAATTTGCATTCAGATTTCATCTATTCTTTCTATGGCAGCGGATATCCTTTTTCACTATGAGTCCCTTGGAGTTATCCTAGATCCTTGCCTTGTTGATAATAATTGTCATTGACTATTGATCATCATATGGTATTGTTGTTACTTTGCACAATGTTCTCCTGGTTCTTTTTACTTCACTTTGTATAACACTTCATATTTCTTTCCAGGTTTTTTTTGTGAGTGTGTGTGTGTGTGTGTGTGTGTGTGTGTGTGTGTGTGTGTGGTCATCTTGTTTGTCATTTCTTATGGCAAAAGGCTTGCCTTTCTTTGTATTGAGAATAGTCCCTGGCACATAGTAAGCACTTATTAAATAGTTGGACTGGTGATTTTCCAAAGAGATATCTAAATCCATGTCAACCCTTTAAGAGAAAAGTAGTAATAGAAGATGGCTTTAATAAGACCTGGCTAAAGTGAAGGGCAGGGAGAAGCTGTGACAGGAAGATTTTTGACCCTGCCGTGTTGATTGTGACTATATTGCATTTTCTTAAAATTGCTGAGAACTAGATCAAATAAACTTCCATATTTGGATTTTAGTAACAAAAATTTAGAGCTGGAAGGGTCCTCAGAGGCCAAGTCTAATTCCTTCATTTTATAGGTGTTAAAGATATAGGAAAGAAGGTCTAGGGAGGTTGTCATTTCCTCGTGGTGACAGAGTTAATAAGTAGCAGGAAGTCAAGATCTGAAACCATATCATCTTGCTCAAAATCTGCATTTTTCAAAGTATTAGAAGCAATGCTAATGAGTTTTTCTTTTAGAAGTTTTCAGTAATTGTCCAGTCATTCATGTGAAAGGAAAAAAAATCACCATGGAGAAGTTGGAAGAACAGTTAGTCCTACTTGCAACATTCCAGATGTTTAATATCAAATTTTTGTTATCTGAAGGATTAATGTGGAGCAATTATATTTGTTGAAAGACCAAAGGATATAATTTTATTTAAATATTAATGATAGCCAACATGTATAGAATGCCTGTGCTAGACTAGGTGCTAAAAGCTCTATGATTCTGATCTCATTTGATCCTTACAACAACCCTGGGAGGCAGGTACTATTATGATCCCCATTTTACAGATGAGGAAACTGAGATAAACAGAAGTGGAGTGACTTGCCCAGAGTTACACAGTAAGTGTCTGAGGTTGGATTTGGACTCAGCTCTTACTGACTTTAGGGCTAGGACTCTGTCCATTGTGCCACTTAGCTGTGTGCCTTAGCAAAGGAGCATCTTTTCTGATGTCTGACCCCCAAACTACAGCCATAATATAAAGGTTATTAGTGGGATTAACAGGTCATCCATAGCCTGTTTAGATTATAATGGATATTGGATTATGTTTTAAATGATTAATTACTTTCCTCCATAAATGCTGGATGTCCTAGATATATTTCATTTTTCTTTAATTCTCTAGTTATTCATTTACTTAAGAAATACTGATTAAGCACCTACTATGTGACAAACACTTTGCTAAATGGTGGGGATACAAAAAAAAGGCAAAAGACAATCCCTGCCCTCAAGAAATGTACAGTTTAACAACATAGACTGAAAGCAAATAAGTGTATACAAAGCAAGCCAAATACAGGATAACATGAAAAATGATTAAAAGAGGGAAGGCACTGGACTTAGGAGGACTTGGGGAAGGCTTTCTGTAGAAGGTGGGTTTTTTTGTTAGGAAGCCAGAGAAACCAGTAGTAGGAGCAGAGATGGGAGAGCATTCCAGGTATGGGGCATAGCCAGAGAGTCAAGCTATGGTGTGTGAATTCCAGTGCCCAAGGCAAGTTCTATATAAATTTTTCTCAGTGCAAGAATCACCAAAAAAAATGCCCCTAAATTTACATTTTAATACTAATTCTACTTTGCATGGTGGTGGCTCAGAGACTTTTCATATCTCAGGAAATGTGGTCCTTTGCAGAAGAGAAACACAAGACACTCTCCTTTTGGAGAGAGACAGAGATCCCAGATAACCAGCCCCATTGAGACAAGACCTTGGAAGAGCAGGAGGCTGCTGCCTCCACCTGTTGGCATTGTAGAAATTCCAGGACAAGCCTCAATTACTTTGTTCTCTAGTTCCAGCTCTGTCTGTGTTGTCCATTTGAGCCTAGGAACTTGAAAGAAAACTTTCTGAGGCACTTTTTATAACAATAACTTTTGTGAGCTCAATTTAAGGACTTCTTTAAACTCCATTTTTTATTGTTTAAAAGAAAATTAAGGTTTTTTTCTACATGGGTAAGGTTAAATTCATTTTCAAAACTAAGCAGGATATAGGCCAAGAATAGTATTTGAAAAATTGCTGGAGATACCTTTTACTCTTCCTTTTCCCCCCTTAGGAAATTCTCTAGGCATAAAAAAGATTTTTTTTTTGTAACAGTGGATAGAACACTAGATTTGGAGTCGGGGAAATCTGAGTTCAAGTCCAGACTCATACACTAACTAGCTCTGTCATCCCAGGTCACAAGTCATTTAACCATGTTTGCTTTGGTTTCCTCATATGTCAAATGAATTGAAGAAGGAAATGACTAACTACTCCTGAGTTTTTGTCAAGAGAATACCAAAAGAATACCAGAGTCAGATACAACTGAAAAACAACTATAAAAATGAAGGAACTACTGAACTTCTATTTCAGGAGCATCAGAATAGAATTATGGGATTTAAAGGAAAAGAAAAATAGATCATAAAACACAACTTCTTCATTTTATAGATGAGGAAACTGAGACTAATAGAGGTTTAATGAATTACATTTGGTCATGTAGCAAGTAATAATCCATCACTTTATCCACTATGGATAATTTTTTTTTAAATCACTTTTAAAAAAGAAAATTCATATACCAAAACAAAAAGGATAGGGGACACAAATAGAGGATTGCTAAATTGGTTTGTTTTTATGTGATATTATCCATATGAATAAATAAATAAATATATTATTCATGTAAATGCTTATATATACACTTGTGTGCAAACAAGTATACATATATATGTATATATATACATATATAAGCGTTTACATGTACATCTTAAAAAACAAACCATATTTTATAGAAATCATAGTTCCTTATGTAGTCCTCTTTCTACTCTTTGTAGGTCAACGTGTTTAGTTCACATGAAATTAATATTAAATACTTTTTATTATTTATTTTAATAACAAATTTCCACATGAGTTTTCCAAAGTTATATGATTCAAACTGTCTCCCTCCACTCCTCTTAGAGTTGACAAACAATTCAATCTGGGTTATACATGTATTATCACACAAACATATTTCTATATTACTCATTTTTGTACTTGAATAATCTTATTAAAAAACAAAACCCCAAAACATATATTCAAATAAACAAATGATAAATCATATGTTTTCATCTGCATTCCTACTCTAGCAATTCTTTCTCTGGAGGTGAATAGCATTCTTTTTCATTTTTCTGGATCATTGTACTGCTTAAACATATTGTTTAAAGGAAAATATTTCCTTATGACATTTCAAGTTTAGAATGCAACTATTTGATTTAAGTCAAAATCATAGATACCCTCTTATAAACATAATCTATCAGCCAGAATGCAATTTGTGAACAATCTTTTATTGACAGACACTGTCCTAACCATTAGGGATTCAAGTACATAAGTGAAGTGAAATCACACATTGTTATAAGGGAACAAAATCCATGTGTGGGAGCAATGACTAGGAAATGGAGTGTGGATTTAGATAGTCTCAAGAATTGTTGGTGGTGTTCAGTCATTTCAGTCCTGTCCAATTCTTCTAGACCTCATTTTGAAGCTTTCTTGGTAAGGATACCAAACTGGTTTGCCATTTTCTTCTCCTTACTTTTTTTTATTTCTAAAATAGAGGGGTTAGAGTAGATGACTTATAAAATCCCAATCTTCTTAATTACCCAACTATCCCTTTAAAAAATTTAGTTATTTATTTTATTTTATATATAACACAATATAATCTATAACATTGTACATATTGGTTATTTTCCTCTGCTCTATTTGGGGTATAGATGTAATAGTGATATTTCTGAGTCAAAGGATATGCACAGCATATTAACTTTTTAAACATAATTCTAAATTATTTTCCACAGTGACTGTCAATTTGCTGCTTCATTAACAATGTTTTAATGCACGTATTTTCTTGCAGTGCTTCCAACATTTGTTATTTAACATTTTTGTTATCATTGTTAGTTTTATTGGAATGACTTAGAACTTCAGAGTTTCATTAATTCGCATTTTTCAAATTCTTGATGATTTGAAGAATATTTTCATTTGGTGGTCGATATGATTTTTTTAAAAATTGCTCATCTATAACTCTCTGACAATTATCAATTGGGAAATGACTCATGCCTATAAAATTGAACCAATTCCTTATATATCTTATACATGACACTTTTATAAGAAAATATTGAAAAGAATTTTCCTCATTTAATTATTTTCTGCCTAATTTAAATCTGTTGGATTATTTGTGAAAAAAAATTATCTATAAAAATGATCATTTCTACTTTTTAAAGTCTTCTGTCTCCCAAGTTTGCATTTCAATTCTTCCATTATCCATAAAATCAAATCTTTACTTCTTGAAGCTTTTGTGGCATGTCCTTTTATATAAGTCAAATCATATTAATCATATCCATTCAGAGCTTATCTTTGAATTTGGCATGAGAGTTTGTTTGAGCCTAATTTCTTTAATACTATTTCCCAGTTTTCATAAGCAGTTTTTGTTCAATACCCAACCCAATTGGTATCTGCTGATTCAGTTACCTGTAGTTAACTAAGAAAAAAATTGGAAAATTTGTAAAATTTCGGAAAATAACAAAATAAGTGGTTTGTATGTTTCAAACCACCTGCCAAGTGAAGACAGACTATAACATGATGAAATCCTCAGACCAGTACATGCCTCATCTCCCTTTGTCTCCATATCCATACTCCAATGCAGAATTCCCTCAAGTCTCTTTGTAGTAGTGTTCTCGGTGATCGCATTCATTGTAATATTATTGAAGGGTCTCATTTACTAGAAAAATAGCCCCAAAGTGCAAGTAGTGGTGTACTCTGTTGTATCCCCTTATCCACTGATTTGGTAATCTGCTGATTTGGTTACCAGAGGTTAACTTTGCTTGTTTATATCTCTGCTTTATATATCAGCTATCTATACTAGGTCTTGGAACATATTCCCCATGGACACATTGTATGGAATTATTTTGATGAATATTCCTTTGTAATTCATAGTTTGAGATCTTGTAGCCTTAAACCTATTTCCTTTCCACTTTTAAAAAATTATTTCCCTTGAGACTCCTGACTTGCTCCCTCCCAATGAATTTATATTTTCTAGCCTTGGAAAAACATTTTTTCTTTAGTTTGATTGCCATGAAATTGAATAAGTAAACTACTTTAGATAGTATTGTCATTTTTATTTTCTTGGCTCAGCCTACACATGAGCAATAAGTATTCTTCTAAGTATTTAGGTTTGTCTTTCTTTAAAGAGTAATTTGTAGTCGTATTCATTTAAATCTTCAGAAGGTGTCTGTGTGTACATGTAAACTGTTAGATATGCTCTCTTTTTTATAAATTGTGTAGTTATTTCTAGCAAAATCTGTCTTTCTATATCTTTGTGCCAGATTTTCCTAATAATATACATACATTTTGATGATTTATGTGCATTCATTAAGTCCTGAAATTTTGCTGGTTACTGTTTCATAAACTTTCATTATCTCTCTATGATTCTCTAAGTAGACAGTCTTATTTTTTGTCAAAAATAGTAATTTTGTTTTCTCTTTGCTCATACATATTACTTCAACTTCTTTATCTTGTTTTTTTTTTACTGTAACTGACAGATATAGCACTATTTCAAATGGTAGAGGTGATGATAGACATCCTTTCTTTACTCTTAGAAAATCTAGAAAAATCTGCATTATATAAAACTGGCTTTTCATTTTAGATAGATATTACTTACAAAATGAAAGAAAGGTTCATTTATTCTTATGTTTTCTTATGTTTTTTAACCAAAATGTATATTTTGTTTTTCAAAAGCTTTTTTTGAACCTTTTTAAATATAATCATAAGATTCTTTTTGTGCCTGTCATTAAAATGATTTCCTAAGATTGTGGTATTTCTTAATACTTAACAAAAACCTCCATTCTGGCATGAATCCAATCTGGTCATAGCTATATGATCTGTGTGAAAAAGTTTTAATTATTTTATTAATATTTTATTTTTTCATAGATTGTTTATTGGGGATATTGGCTTATAGTTTTCTTTCTCTGTTCTGACTCTCCCTGGTTTAGGTACCAAGAACAAATAAAGCAAATAGTTCTTTATTAGCCCTTTTTTAGTATCTTCCTTCCATAACCAAAAATTCCTTTGTTCTTAATTTTAAAATGTTCAGAAATACAAATTTAATTCTCAGGCCAAACTTCTTACCTATACTTTCACTTTCTAATTCTGCCTTTTTCAGATGAAACTTTTGCCTTCACTTGGTGGCTTTGAAGAAGATTGTACAATTTTCTAGTAAGATAGAACCGGTGGTGTCTACAGAAATTTAAAAAAAAAAAGTGTCTGGTAATCAAGTCTAACAAATTCTTGGTGGGTCTCACTCATATGCACATACCAGGAAGAGAGTAAGTCTCTTTATTGTTGTCATTAGCTCTGTGTTATTAATATGAATAGATTTATCAAACACAAGAATGTCCTTGTCCATTAAGTTGTAGCATCACTTTCATCTGCCCATCCTTAAATATTTAAGAGTGAAAAGTTTATTCATTACAGCCCAAAAGCTTTATATTGGACTAAATCTAGACCAATTCAGTCCTTGGGGATGGAGCCACCTGGTGGCTTTGCTTCCCCAACACAGTAATTGATCATTTTCAGTAGTGGAAGTTTGGATAAAAACAACTATCTAGTCACTCATCTAAACAACTGGCCCCTTTTGAAATTTAGAGTACTCCCAAATAATGTCATTGAGAAAAGGAAAATGTAGCATTAACACAGCCATCCTCCACCCCCAAATTTGAGGAAATATGGGCCCTTATAAAGTAGAAAGCCTAATAATTATATGATGATACAATAAGAGATGTTAATGTTGACCAAATAATTTGTAAGTGAGAAAAGAACCCTCACACAAGTTAAGTAAATTGCACAGGGTTTAAGTATTAGTGACTAAGTTGAACAACAAACCCAGTGCTCCAGGTATCAAATCTAGTATTCATTAACCAAAATATGCAGCCTTCCTTCATTATGAATGAAGTGCAGCTCAAAATCAACCTTCCTCTGTTTTCCCATTTTAAGCAGTAGCCCTACAACTAAGTCCATTTCAGAATCCTCATCACAAAGCAAACAAAAGGGTGGCTTTTAGAACCTCCACTCTGTAATTAAGCATCCAGTTTTAAGGGTGGGACATTTTGTGGCATTTTCTTCTGTAAATTAACTAAACCAGAGCTAAATGTTTTTAGGCAGACATTTAAGAATTTTAGTTTCACAATTGTGCAGAAGCTGTTGTTCAGGTAATTTAACATTGATTTTAGTTTAAAAGGCAATTAAGATAAAATGGGCAGCAACCAAACCACTTAGGTTAAATAAGCTTAAGTTTAAATTGCTTGCTGTTACCACTTTTGTTTTCCACTCCTGGATTTTCTCCACATAGTGAATCTCTAATGGTCTTGGTGGGGGCTAGGTGGAGTACTACAGGTAAAAGGAAAAGGGTGCCATATTAGAAATATATATGGAGGAGGAAGTATTGTATTTAATTATTTTTGGAAGTTGTAATATGCTTTGCTTCTCTTGATACCTCATCTTTTGATTCTATCTGTTCTGAATCTAGCTGTACTGTTAAATTTTTATGAGCAGACAACGACCAGATGAGTTAAACAGACCCAATATTGGCTTGTGATGAGTCTCTTTCTTAAAGAATATGCATTAAATTTTCCTGGTAGGAATGACTTACCTCTTCGTAGATTTGTATGGAAGATTTGGACTAAACCCTACTAATATTCTTTGGGTGATTTATATGTCTTTTTCTTAGAATTTTGGTCAGTTACCACAGCCCAGTGTAGAGTTAATGGAATCCATTTAGGAATGTAGCCACAGCAGGGCCATCATAAATCATATGGTTTCTCCTCTGAATATGCTTTCTTAAGCTCACCTTTAATGATACAGTTGGATTATCAGATGTTAGGTAGGAAGTGCTCTTTTGGGTTCTGATGTTCCAAGCATGCAGAGGCCCCATGTGCTCAGTACATAAATGACTTTCCAATTAAGACTGTTGTTCCTCTTTCTAGTGGAAAGTGTTTTCTGAAACTATAAAGATGGAATGTTACTTTATTGTGAGGTACATCTAAGAAGATCATTACCATAACTTCCAGCAGAAAGGATAATCTATGCTGTATTTTTCTTCAAGGAGAACATTGATTTTTCACAAAGATCTTTAATGCATTGAGACTTAGAATTTTCCATGAAGAAGCAATTATATGCTAAAGTTTCCAGAAATGTTAGACTCTCTTAATGATACATAGACACTGGTTACTGAATTTTGTTAATGATGAAATGAATTCTAAAAGAAAAAAATGTTAGCATCTTTCGTATCCCATATTCAATTCAGCATTTATTCAATGAATATTAAGTGAAAATTGTACTAGATACAGAGAATAGAAAGATAGAAAAAATAAACCCTGCCCTTGGATAGCTTATATTCTATTAGGGATGAGGCATATGCGACAGATATACAAGAAGCATGGAGAGAGTCACTGTGTTATAGTGCACACATAGAATGTTATGCTTGAAGTCAGAAAGATAAAGGTTCAGATCTTGCCTCTGAAATTTAAGATTATAGATTTAAAACAAGAAAGAATCTTAGAAGGTTAAATAATCCAATACTACAGTTTTGTTGACAAGCCTCAGAAGGGTTCAGGGAGCCCCCAACACCACAAAAATGAGTGTCATGATCTGAACTTGGTTCCTTTGTCTCCAGGTTTTCCTAACACTTGCTTGCAAGACTAAATGGTTAAGTTGCACCTTCTCTAAGCCTCAGTTTTCTTATTGGCAAAATAGGGTTAAAATACCTCTAATAACTCACTCACAAGGTTTTTGGTGAGGCACAAATGAAACCACACATGTGATCCTTTGTAAAGGACTATGTAAATAGCAACTCTTAGTATTTTCATTACTTAAAAGCATAGTAGTACAAAATCATTTCAAGAGATAGAGTGGTAAAACCTGAAGGTCTAGGAAAGACTTCATATAGGGAATATTTTGTTATACCTCAAAAATACTAAATATGTCCAAAGGTAACAAAATGAGAACAGACAAAAACTTTTCAGGGTGATTTGCCCACAGAATTTTTTTAACCTGGGGAGAATATTTCTTTTATTATTAATTTAGTGGTTTATATTCTGGTTTTATATCTTCTTTATTTATAAATATACCCCTTTCCATTCTCTACACAGAGAGCCACAAAAGAATAAAATAGGAGGAAAAAGCAACTTGGAATAACCAACTAACATATTAGCCTTGTCTTACAGTATATAAAATGTTACACAGCTATTTTAAAGTGTGGTTAATTTGGTTAGAGGTTAGAGTGCTGAAAGTCAGCCTGAGTTCATATCTAGCTTCAGACACTGGTGATTTGACTCTGGGTAAATCATTTAATCTCAAATCTGCTCCCTTTTCCTCTTCTATTAAATGAGTACAATGATAGTATCTTTCTCTAAGGGTTTTTGTGAGAATTAATTAAGATATTCTTTGTAAAGTGCTTTACTAAATAAACATTAGTTATTATGGTTGCTCTTTTTCTTAGTCTATATCCATGTTCTCCCACCTCTGCAAAGTTATAATTACTCAGCATTCCTTTTTTTATTTTTTCCATTTAGCTTTTGTAGTTATTCCATTTCTTGTTTCTTCTTACTTGACTTTGTATGACTCGTATTATTTTCCTACGTTTTTCTCAATACTTTATATTCATTGTTTTATTGCATAGTAATAGTACATTGCATTCATATACCACTTTGTAGTCATCTCTTGATTAGTGGACAATTCAGAAGACTCAAAATGGAATCTAGATTCTCTTACTCTACTTCATACTCTGTGATCCTTGTCAAGTCATTAAACCTCTCTTGACCTCAGTTTCCATAGCTATAAATATATAGATAGGACACCCTAACTTCCAAGATATTTTCTAAAACTATATTCATGTTTCTGTTATTCTATTTTGTTTCTAATATGTTACTAATACAAAAAATGTTTCTATGAATATTTTTGTTTGAATGAATCCTTTCTGTCTTCAATATCCTATCACTGATATGCTTACATTAATAAGTATTGTCATTTTGGTCACTTCTTAAAAACAATACTAGATTATGATCCAAAAGAGACCAATTCACATCTCAATGTGCAGTGGATTAATGGGAATATCTTTTCATATCCCTCCCAACATGATCTCTTCCCACATTTGTCATCTTTGCTAAATTATGGGCTATCCAGTGAATCCATAAATTTATTTGATTTGCCTTTTTCATATTATTCATGATTAAGAAGAGTTTTTAATATGGCTATTAATAATTTTCATTCTTTTGAAAACATCTTATCCTTGGACCCACTGGAATCTCTCTTGGTGTTATAAATTTGTGTTACTGTATATCCTGGATATCAGAGACTCAGCAGAGATAGTTGAAGCAAAGAATGCTTTCCAGTTAGCAACTCCCCTTCTTATCCTAGTTGCACTATTTTTGAAAAGTGCTCTCAAATTTCATCCTATCTAAAGTATCTGTTCCATCTTTTGTGATCATCTCTATCCCTTGGTTCATTAAAGGTTTTTCCTCTAGCCATAGACATGAAAGGTGTCTAGTTTGGTTCTTTATCATTTTATCTTATTTTTATCATGTGACCTTTAGTACTAATCTAGTATTAATCTTCATTATTAATTGTTTTTGCACTTATTGTGGTATGTGGTATAAGATATTAGTCTAAACTTAATTTTTGTATAATTTCAAGTTTTCCCTTGAGTTATTTTCAGAATTACTCTTTTTCTCTAAATATTCCTGGGTCAATTAAATGCTGAATTGTTTAATTATATTATTTCTGATTCTTTCTCATCTAGACTATTCCAGTGATATATTTTGTTTTTCCACTTTATTTTTTAAAAAGTGAATTTTAAATAGCTTTGGGGAACATATATTTGTACTTTAGTAGCTTTTTTTCCTACCCCATCCCTTTTGAAGCATGACTAACAATCATCAAACCATGCCACACAGTGTTAGTGGAAATGGTATTTTAGTTTTTACAAGTTCTAAATTTTTAAGTGCTGAAATTCCATTACAAGTAAATGAATGTTGATTTTGACTTATTCAAATTTGTGTCTATTTAAGCTTTGTAGTTTGGTAAGAAGAATAAAGGAGTTGGATGCTGGTGATGGTAAGATCTGGTGGTCTTAGCTTAGCTATGTAACCTTAGCCAATTCACTGCACCTTTCTTGGCGTTGGGTGGGAAGGAGGATCAGCTGCAAAATATTTGTGCTACGTAATCTCTAAGGTCTCTTTTTTAGTTTTAAAATTCTGACTAAATTAATAATAACTTTTATTAATTTGTATCAGTCTTTCCAACTTTGTTGAATCAAACATTTGCCATGCCACTTTAAAAAAGCTTAATTCTTCTTCTACCTGCAAAAACCACCCTATATCATCTTTTACCAGGTAAAGAGTAACTAACTACCACCCAGGTATGGTTGAAAAAATTATGGAATTCTCAAGAGAAGAAATGATATTTGAGTTCCAAATCCACTATTGGCTAGTAATCTTGAATAAATAAATTTATTGTATTCAAGCTTTAGATTTCTTATCTGTAGAATGGGAGTAATAATGTTTTGCCAATGACTTAATATGGTATGTATAAAGTAAGTAATATATACATGCCAAGATACTACTCAATTATGAATTGTGTTTTTAAGCAAAAACTTGATTGGAACAGGTGGGCAGGGGAAGAAGTTATCACCTAGTATTAAAAAAAAAACAACTAATATATGGGAGAAACCATGTTTCTATAGCGAGATATAGGATCATGATGGAGTTCCTTTGTCACATGTCAATTACATCTTAGCCTTGCTTAGTTGGAACTTCACTTATTTCTGTTGTGCTTGCTTAATGGGGAAAAAAAGGCTTATTGCCATGGCATTGGGTTCCACAGCAACGGATGAGCTCAACAGTAGTGTAGGAGTATTTATTTCCCCTCTGAGGTGAATATATGCACAGGTTTAACTATTTTGTGTGTCACTTGCACAAGAGAATTGCAATTTGTAAGAATAACACAGGTTTAGCAACATCTGCCAGAGTTGTCATGCTCTCTAATTAAATGTCCATATGTGCTGTAATGCATAGGAGCAACAGGGGTAAATTCATAGTTTGATGTGGTTTAGGCTGTAGATAGAAAAGGAGGAGGGGCTGGAGGCCAGCCTTATTTCTGAATAAGAGTTTGTTTTTAATGACTTTCTTTTTTCTGATTAAATATTTTCATTGAAAGAATAATTTGAGACATGTGATAAGCTAGAAGCATTGTATTTGATTTGGAAATTGATGTAAAGGAAACCCCAAATTTTGAACCAAGATTATTTGAATATGTATACTCATTGCCATAGCTAGTCATGACTAGGGGACAGCAATGCATTAGAGAGCAGCTTTTGAGAATATTCTTTATTCATTAAATGTGTTGAAACAAGAACCAACATGGTATGGTAAAGAAGTCACTGGACATAGTCAGGAAGATATTGTTTCCAATCCTACTCTACAGATTCATTAGTTACATGATCGTAGGCAAATTACTTCATTTCCCAAGATCTTAGCTTCTTCATTTGTAAAATGAGGTAAGAATAATAGAAAATATTATGCATAAGGCATATTTAAAACCTTAAAACACCATAGAAATATGATGCTATCATTATCATCATAATTATCTTTTTGATGGGTTTCAATTAGAAATGATCCTGGACCAAATTAATATTCTGATATTCTTTTATAATTCTAGTAGGCTGTTACGTAGATAAGTAAAAGTCTTTTTTTAGTGGAATAAAAGTATTAGGAAGTAAGTTCATTTTCTGTAGACTCACTAAAAGTATGATTGGTATAATAACAATAGAATACAGGACACATATTGATGATATTGGCTGGATTCTGTTCCCACTTGATTTTTATCTTTGTTAAATCTTTCTTTTGAAAACTTTGTTGTACATGTGACTTGAAGATCATAAGTATTATCACCAATATTATCAATTTTTACTCCTACTCTTACTACTACTATGGATGCTATTACTACCACTATTTTTTGGCCATCAAAACTTTTGAATTAAGTTTTGACAAGTAAAGTCAGAGTATTTCTTACATGCAGACGACTGCTTTCAAAAGGACATAATGGGAACTTAATATGAACTTTGATGAAAGCCTCAGAGAGAAAATTTAGACCTGCACTAAAATAATTCTAAAAGCACATTTAATGCATAGAAAACCATGTTCTTCATCTTTCCAGGTATGACAAAGATGGATGACAATTATGTAAGGAATTGGCTCTTTCCAAAAGAATTTTTTTGTAAAAGCTCTTCCTTTGAACATGGAAGTATAATAAATGCTTTTTAAAAATGTTTGAAAGATGCTTCATTATCATTTTTAAAAGCTGCTTACCTACATAGTATGCTAATATGTTGCATAAAACTCCTTTGACTTGAAAGATGTCTCCAAGAAGATGACGAAACAGTTTAAGAGATATTTCATTATTACTCTTATGTGGCAGCTTATCTGAAGGAAGGAAGGAAGGAAGGAAGGAAGGAAGGAAGGAAGGAAGGAAGGAAGGAAGGAAGGAAGGAAGGAAGGAAGAGAGGAAGGAGGGAGGGAAAGAAGAAAGGAAGAAAGGAGGGAGGGAAAGAAGAAAGGAAGAAAGGAAGGGAGAAAGAAGAGAGGAAGGGAAGGAGGAAGGCAGGAAGGAAGGGAGAGAAAGAAAAGTTATTTATTTGGATTTTTTTCATTTCGAATGTGTAGAACAACTAAAAACAGTAAATAAGCTCATGATTGTGCTAGCAAGGCAAAATAGTTTAAAGATGGGAAGATAATAGAATTTTCTCCATAAACTAATTAATTATTCAATCTATATTTGGAACTGATGATAGCTAGAAGTTTCTGTCAATTGTTTTCTGATTTTTATCTGTTCAGAATTTCTGCAGTGCTATTTCTCCAGGGTCAAAAAAAATCCCTTTCAATCCAGTATTAAGTTCAATTCGTTCTTAAAGGAAGAACATGAAAGTTGTCTCTAAGATTAACCATTTCATTTTTTCTCCAGTATAAACACGGTCTAGTATTTTAATTGGCTTAAAAATGATGAAAGCTATTTCTAAACTTGTGTATAATTATTCTTCTTCTTTATTTACAAAATAAAGTTTGAAAAATCTTGGGATAAATGTTCTGTGACTCAAATGAAAGCTCTCGTGGGGAATAAAGCAGAATGGCTTTCCCTTCTCATATCAATATATATGAAATAGCATATGGGAAGTCATAAATACTGTCCCATAGACATTTTGAATAATGTAGGAGTAGCGTAAGTAATTGGAAGTGCTTACATTCTGCCTTTAGACATTTCATTTCTCGTGAGTTAAAATTGGTTGTCAAGTGTGGACTCAGAGGACTGTGCAAGGTGCCCTATTCTGTCATGTGCTACATATTTAATGCTTGAAAGAACAAGGAAGGGACACGTGCGGGAGAGAAAAGGAGATAGTGGGACCAGCACCGTGCTGGCAACTGCTCTTTGCAAAGATTGGGGGTGGGGACCATGCACCAGAGCGCTGCATATCATCAGATACTTTAAAAGAAAATGTACACATACAATTTGGAGAGCATTATCTCACTCAGACCAAGCCAGCCTTGAAACTTGGCTTGTGTGTGACTGTATCCGTAGCCCTTTTTGTATCCTTCCTTTTGTGTGTGCGCATCTCTCTCCCTCTCTCCCTCTGTGTCTGTGTGTGTTTATTTCATTTTCTTTTTCTTTCTTTTTTTTTTTTTCCTTCCTGGGGCTCAGCTATAGGTGCTTATAGCACCTGATACACGAGCATTGTGAGGCAGGCAGAAAAGCAGAACGAAGCAAACGCCCGGCGAGCGAGCACGACAGATGTCTGTAGTCATTTATATTGCCAGCACGTGGGTGCCGTTTGCTGTTTGCCCGTACTTCTCTTGTGTTCTCCTGGTGAGGAAACAGGAGGCACTTTGCAGCCGACAATGAAATCTTGGCAGCTAATTGCAGTCGTGGGAGATGCCCTTCAGGTAAGGCAGAAGAAGGCTTTAAACAATTTAAGGAAGAGAGATAGTGGGGGGAGAGAAAGAGAGAAAAGGCATCCTCTGTAAATGATGTGAGGCATGGGCATTAAACCCTCTGACAGGGCTGTTGGAGGGGGCCGGAGCGGGTGGGAGGGGGGAGGAGGCTGCGAGGAGAGTGCAAATTGACATGTTTGGCTGCTGTTATTGTGTAGCTGCCTTCAGTGGCTGCCCAACATTAATGCAAGGAGGTTAGTGTTTGTATGTTCCTTCTGACTGTGTGATTAGAATAGGAATCTGACAAACTGATGGAATCGGGAAAACTAAAGCAACATTAGAAGTGTACTGATGGGTTTCCAGCTTGTGAGTGGGCTACGGTAGGTATCTTTAAAGGGGGGAAAACTCTCTGGAGGGCTGTACTTAGGCTTCTCTGTGGATGCATTTTGTCGGTATAGATAGTGAGAAGGATGGGATGTTTTAGAGGATTGGAAAGATGCAGTTAGATTAATTGTTCCTGCTCTGTACCTGGAAGTTAGTGTGAACTTTGGAACAGGAGAAGAGCTATTTAACTTTATTTTGAGAGATGAATAAGCATTTATAGGAATTATTAGAGAAATCATATCAGGGATGATTTCTTAATATTCTCTGGTCTCTTTAAAGGGATTGGCAGATTGATCCCACCATCCCAAAAGTTAGTAGGCATCTCATTGCAAGTAACATGGTTTTTTTTATGTTTATGTGTGGGGGTGTATATGCGTATGTATATATATGTGTGTGTATATATATATTCATACATACATATATAATGCAAAGAGAAGAGTACCTTTGCAATGTGAACACCCACCTATCTTTTTATCTCATTGCTTTAACCTTATTCCCGTGATAATAATTATTTAAATGAATAGCTATGGAGTATGCTTTCACGTGTGAAATTAGCTTATGTCCCATTTTATTGCATCGGAAATATGTCCAAAGGCTGTAAGGTAATGAGAAGAAAGAATCTTTCCTTTGTTGAATGATGGAGTGATCTGACAGTTATCAATTAAAGAGACAAATAAAGTGGAAAGAAGGAATAGGATAATTCACCATTTGACTATAATGTTTAGTATTTATTTCCAGAGTGCTCTAGACCTAATGATTCAGCTTAATTCTCTTAGTGAGGGACTTCTATGTGTTTTTTATCAGTATCGACTTAAATTAAAGGGGACAAAATTGTTCCAACCTGAAAAGTTTAGTGGATGATAGTATCTTGGTGATATCTGCATTAACATCTAGGATACTTGTATCACTTTTTGAATGCTTCTAGAAGACCCTAAGTACATCATTATGACTAAAGTGAGAGACCTCAATATGATTGTTTAATTTCACTTTTAATTGGATAGTTTTAAGTTTAGTTTGTAGGTAAAATATTTAACATAAAAACCAATTCCCTTTGCTTGATGTGAAAGTTTCACATTCAAGAATCTGGTCACACACACCTTTGAGAGGAAAAGCATATCTGTAAAGATGTCATACAATTACTTCAGAACTCCTATTCTTAGTTGAGTAATGACAGAGTTTGAACAGAATGGTTCTTCTTCCAGGAAGCAATAAAAGAAAATCCAGCAACAGCTGTTTGTTTACATCTCATTTTCTTAAGCCAGTCCATGTAGTGATCATATTTTCCTTCATGTGAAAGAAGGTGTTTTTTTTTACCTTTTAGATACATTTCACTGCTCACAGATTATGGAAAAGGAAATTGCTTCTTTGAACAGATTCTAAGCAAGAAAATCTGGAAGGGTGTTTTGTTTTGCTTTGTTTTTCTTGGTAACTGGAACACTGCAAGATTACACACAGTATGATGCTATATACATCTAAGTTTCCTTTTTAATAGCTTATGGTATGCAAAGAAATTTGAACTTGACTTTTTATTCCTGGTCTTTGACATTTGAATTCTCAGAGAGAATAAAAAGGATTTATTTTGTATTATGCCGTCCCGCCATACTTTCATCCAAGGAAAAGAAATGAATCTTTAAATTTCTCCTACAATGAAGGCTCATTAAATAACTTATTGACAAATGGGTACACCATGTAAAATGGACCAAGACGTAACTTAGTAATGATACAGAGTAGTCATTAGAAGAGTTCTCTTCTGACCCGGCAACTTCAGACAAATCACAGTATTATACACATTTATTTACAGTGGAATGGCCTCTAAGGTTTTGGGTCCCCATATTTACATTTTGTCTTCATTCTTATATGTTCTAAAGTGTAATGCTCTATGATTTTGTGCTTCCTTTTACTTAAGAGAGCTAACTAATGGAATATTGATTAATGGGTACATTTATTATTTAACTATCACGAACAGAGATTAGATCTATGATTTTTTTCTCTCCTTCCCAGCTTATTTATTTAGTGGTTATTATTGTTATTCAATATGACCTTAAACAATGGGCTAGTGGTATTCAAATATTACTCTCCCATCACAATAATGACATGATAAAACAGGGGTAATTTTAGGAACAATCATGGTGGGAGATTGGGTAAACTGTGTACTTTTACAAAATGGCTCTTGATTTTTAAGGAGATGCATTTGGTTTATATATATATATATATATATATGTATGCTTACATACACATATATAGGTAGATTTTAGCCTATTCATTCCAGACTGTTTTTAGCATAATTAATGACAGATAGGTCAGATCTGGTTAGTATTATGAAGGGAACAAACTAGAAAATAGAATTGTGGGCCAATTTCCTAACAAATTATAATTTCTTGCATTGGATTTGGAATGAAGAAAGATGCTATTTCAGAAAAATGGACTTTGTGAATTGGCATTCTTTGGGCAAAGGGAAAGTCATGAATTATTGATGTAGCCATTTGACTCAAGAAGTAATTTTTAACATTTATTTTACAAAACACCTGTGTGACATAAGTTTAAAAATTATGGCCAGGAGCACTGGTTTAATGGCCTTATACCTTAGAGAACTCAGATTAAAATCCTTTCTAAGCAGTTAAATCTCTGCCCTGGGTATTTTTGTTTTTGTTTTGTTTTATTTTAAAGTCAAATTTGGAGGATGGGAAAGTAAAGCCTTTGTTCTTTGGCCCTTTTGAACTTACAGAATCATTTTGCTTCAGATTTGAAAACTGCATAATGGGAATATTTTATTTGCTTTTTGCCTGAGTATAAACGTGCAAGTATTTGCCCTGTTGCTCATTTGTTTTCCTTCCTTATTAAGGAGGAACACAACATTTGCATGTTTTATATGCAGTTGTAAACTGCAGATGAATAATATCAGCAACCTTTTACTTTTATGCATTTAACTGATTTGAATTATTTGATCAATAAAAGTAATTCTTGAAAACTATTAATTTATTAAAACAATACTTTCAAGACAGCACTGAAAGACATGCATACACGAATTTTATTTAACAATGTCGATTAGTGAAAATGGTAAAACTTTTTACACACAGTATTTACTGAACAGACTTCTCCTACACCAATACTAGAGCATTTCAGCTTTCTTTCCCCCAATCATCCCCTCACCACAATACTGTCTGTGCTTATGTGAAAAGTTACTTTTTTAAAGTGCCAGAAGGCAAAAATAGCTGGAGTCAGCTGTACCAACCAGTTTTTGATTCAGCAAAACTGGGTTATGAATTCAAGCAATTAAAAATGACAAAGAGCCCAATTTCCCTGCCTAGACTAATATGCTTCCCATTTTTCCTACTCCATAAAGATTTCAAAGTGTTCTTTCTGGTCAGGTGCTTGCAAAACATACAGGATAACAGAAAACCCCTTACTCCGCATTTGCTTATGAAGTCGGAATACTCTGATATAGACAAATGCAAACACCATGAATTTGTTACTCTAATGCAAGCTTTATTTGTAAGTTCTCATTAATTCTGCTTAAATAAAGAAAGAAATGATGAGGAATGTCTATTTACTCGAATATTAATCAATGCAAACATGTCTTTCAGCTAACTTTCTATAGTAGGAAATCTAGTGCAGTTTCTTTGAGCAATAATAATGTTATAAATATGTGAGTTGGGTTCCACAGATACCTCGGGCATTCTTCTCCATTTCTATGAATTACTGGCACTAATTTCTTTTTCATATTCACCAAGAAAGAAGCAGAGTTTTATTCTCATTGTTATTTAGGTACCTAAAGTTCCCAGGTCTTATGGATGGATCTTTTATTTGAAAAATTGTTACTAGTCAGGCCGGTATCTCATCTCACATTTGCCTTCAGTTATTGTTGGCTTCGTTACATTTTCCAAAGTGCTTTTTAAAACACTCTGCTAACCTGCAAGGTACACATTTATAGCATGTGCAGTCCTGAAGTCAGTTTCACAAAACCATTTTAACTCAGTGAAAGTACTTTTAGTCAAATAGCAAAAACAGCCAAGAACATATGTTGTGTGTGCTGAATGTTGGCTTTCAAATAAAGACTCTTTAAGGACTATATTTTAGCAGGGCCTCCACCAGACCTTCTTTCCTTTTCTGTTCATGCAAATTTTGCACCTGCATATCCTTCCATTGATTTATTTCTCTGTTACTTAAAATAAAGTCCCTAATTGTGAGTAAATCAACTGCTTGTCTGAAAATGAAATGAAGGTATCCACATTTAGGTAGCTGCTAGTCCAGTTGGATGTGTGTGTGTGGATAGAGATTTATTCCCTGATTTAGAGAGAAATGTTCTAACTTTGTCAATCACAGGTGAGATTTATATAAATTTAGAGAAATACACATTTTGAGTCTTTTAGCAGCTACTATGAATGATAAATCAATAGCATAAAGAATAAAGTGGCATCACAAGGTTTGGGTTCAATTATCAAACTTTGACTTTCGAATCTCAGCTTGGAGACTCTGGGGAGGTTTATGATCTAGGAGCAAAATATTCATATTTTAAAACTTGACAGAGTTGAAGCAGTACTGCTACTTGTTTCAATTCTCTTTCCTTGTAAACATGGAATGGGTTATCATGATTGCAATCCCTTTTTCTCCTTGATTTACTCAGTGATAACTCAGACAAGTGCTAAGATAATGGAACTTGTTTCTGTGATAGTAATACCAAGAGCAGTGAGATTCAGAATTACCAAGAGAATGATGCAGAATTATTTCAAAGGCTATCTTTCCCATTTTTTTTCCTTTTGCCCTAATAGAGAGCTTTTGGATTTCTCTTTATTAGGGTTTGCATTTGTAGGATAGCTTCATAAATTCACATAAACAAAATTGAATTTTTTAATTCTTTTTTCTTTTTTCCTTTAATTTAAGACTTCAAATCCTAAAATGGCATTGGCAAAGCAGTCAAGAACTTGTAGTTTTAGAGAGTAGATCTTTTTAAATTGCCTTAGGGGTGATGTTCATCATTGATATCTCTAGTTACTGGAGGGAAAAGATAACCAGTTATGAACTTCCCACATCTCACTCTGACTTAGAAAACTAATAGAAAATGACTACAGTGGGAAACTTTCAAATTAGAATTCCAAGTCAATCCAGATTTATCTCTAAGTCATTTTTGAATTTGGAAACATCAAAAAAGAATTTGTCTAAAACAGGGATAGGGAATGCTCTTCAAAAAGCTTAAATATGGTATTCCTAGACCCCTTTAAATTTTATTGTGTGTTCTCAATGACCCACTCACCCACACTGAGTTATGAGATAGGTATCCACCTAATGACCCAAGCTGAGCTTTATAAATGTTATAAGGTTGTTTACTACTTGGAGGGTAGACTTAAAATATTTATGAAAAATTTTTGTATTTATTTTGAAAAAATAACTGTTTTTCGTACCTTTGTTCTTTAAATAACTTGCTTCCTCTCTATTTTGTCTGGAATTTTAAAGGGAAAATGATATTGATAAACATTTCTTATGAAGAGATTAGTAGCATTTCCCTTTATGTTTCCCCTTTCTCCCAGTCAATCTCATAATTTCACTGATGTAGGGAAATCCCAGTGTGGGAGCTACCACCTTGTAAGAAGATCAGTAACTCACCTATGTCTTGTTTTTTTTAAGAGAGTTGTGTTGAGAAGTTAAATTGCTCATGGTCTTAACAGTAGTATGTGTCAGAGATTGGTTCCGTGTCCCCAATGCTAGACTGTCTGTCTCAGCCCTTGATAATCCTAATTGTTCACCCTTACCCCTTAGATATAATCACTTGAAGTATTCTTCTTGATATGATCTCAATGAGCTGGAGGCCAATATTTTAATTATATGGTACTGTGCTTTCTTGTGAAATGAGCCATTGATTTGCTATGAAGTAAGCAGAACTCTCCGTTGAGTTGATGAGGCGAGGACCATTCCTCATCCATATTTGAATTTGATCTCCCGTACACCCCCATGGGCATGACCAGGAATCAAAATCAAAGGACAAAACTCAAACACCACATGGCACCCTCAGGAATTTTCTACTCTTTCTTAAACTAAGAGTTAGTAGAAACTTGTTTTTTTTTAATTCAGTGTATAAATGGAGTTAAAATGTTGCCATTTTCTTTTTCAATAGATTAGATCGATTTGGGCTTCATTGAAAAATCCTATCACCTACATTTTGTTTCAATGGAAAATTTTGAAGATGAATCAATAGTCAGATTTCATTTGCTTGTTGGTGTCAATATATGTGTGTCATGTGTTTAAAGTATGTAGGGGGGAGATGCAGTATGGTGTGGAAAGAGCTTTTGATCCAGAAAGCCCAAGTCCTCATTTCATTTCTGCCACCTGTATGATGTTGGGTGAGTTATTTAACTTTTTGGGGCTTCAGCTCCTTTATCTTTCAAATGAGGGAGATGAGCTAGATGGCCTTAAAGGTTCCTTCTGTGCAAAACAATAGGGTGAAAACCACATCTTTTCTATCCCCTGTAAGGTCTATGTCTAATATGATATCTTTATGATGAGTTTTTTCAAGCTTCTAATGGGGAGCACCATTTAAAACATTTTTGTATAGCACTCAGAGGAGATTAGAGATGAAAAGATGGATTTCTTATGAATGCATGTTCCATACAGCCGTCAAAATGTTCTCTCTACATAATCTCTTCTTTAGTTCATTTTAGGAACCACATTCAACTTTAAAAATGAAACAAACATTTGTTAAGCATCAATTGTTTAATGTACTGCATTAAGTGCTGAGGATGATACCAAGAAAATATATACACTCTAATGGAGTTAACATTAATATTAATTAACCCAAAGCAGGTTTTGGTAAGGAAAGGGGAGATAATATATATATAGTAGAAATTTAGATAGATAGATAATGATCTAGGCAATAATAAACATTAAACATATTTTCCTGCTTTTGTTTCAAAGCCATAAAGATGGGTTTTGAACATGGTGCATACTCCTGGAACTCAAGGATTCCCCTAGAATCCTTCAGAAGCTATGAATGAATGAAAAGAAGACATTTGGTTTGGCTAAACATTTTGAAAATGTATATGATACCCATACCTGGAGTCATGTTTAATATATTTGAAACATTTCAAATGGAGATTGAAGAGTGAAAATGATACTTTTTTCTTTTTCTTTAGTGGCTCTTTTTCCTCACACTTGGTTATTTTCTTAGCCTAGGATTTTAGAGTTGAAGGAACCTTAGAAATCATCTAATTCAACAACTCTAGTTTTTAAACAAAATTGAGGCTCAGAGAGGTTGTGACTTGTAACATGTCACATAGCCCTTATACTTCCAAGCTGGGAAAACAGATTGAAGTATAAATGTTATCTGTATATGTCTTTAAACCTTTTAATTATTTAAAAGGAGAAATACAGAGAAACTTTCCCAAGTTTCAATAGTGAATTTGTTACAATTTACTATTTGTTCCACATAATAATTTGTGTCAGTATGTTTTCTCACCAGGTCCACTAATTCCTACTAATGATAATGATAAGCATTGATAGTACTGGGTTAGCCACACAGGATTGCTCAATTTCCACAGTGCAAGAAAGACTTCTTGTTCACCGGAGGGGCAGTCAAATCATGATCCTTATCCTCACAGCTGCATGTGTCTGCTAGGGGATCTGTGATGCTAAAAGTTGGAGACTATTATTTTTTATTCATCTCTGGGTCATTTCATCTTTCTCTGCAAGCCACATGAATGGCTTTGTATGAAAATTGTATTTTGTGCTGAATTTCCCACTGTGAAAGATGTTTACTGTATATTTATGAAAACACTGCAATAACAAAACCCTTTAAGCAGCCTTTCAATTTGCTGTAAGGGTAGATAAAATATTTTTATCTAGAACTGAACTTCATACCTTGGTAGGTTCAGCTAGCCCTACTCAGAATAATAAAGCGTGTTAGAGGAGGCAATGATTACGTTGTTTTCCTCGGAATGCTTGGAATTTTACAACATCCATCTTTTTTTAAATATAAATTAAATATATATAAGAATTAGAAATCATCAGTTTTTATGCCTCATTGGATACAAAAGAAAAAATATTTCATGAATTTTTTTTATTATTAGAGTTTCCTATTGAGTTGACTTTAGATAGAATACCATTCTGAATGAAGATATACCAGCATGGTCTTAGAAGCTATAGTATAAAAACTAGACAAACATTTCTAGATCCCCATACTGTCAAATGGACTTCATTTACCTATATTGGAAAGTTAAATACTCTGACTGTTTAAACTTGATGGAGAAACAAATCTTAAAACCAACAGGATCAAAGGTTCTGCTTTTTGTCTAACCTAAATAGAGCTTGCTGCCATGTTAGCCCTTGCTCTATCCTCAGTGGAGAAATGAAATAAATGGTTCTCATTCTCCATATAATAATCCTTCAATATGGCATGCCATTTCTAATGGAATTTTCTGTGGTTCTATTAAAGTCGCCATTCAGCTATTCATTATTCCTAGGCATTTCAAATTTCCAACAGGCTTATAAAGTATTTAATATTTTCATATGCTTCTGTGTAAAGCCATCTGTTGCAGTGACAGAACAAAGTGTTGAAAACAAGAACAAACGTATGTTTATGGAAGGACTCCATGAAATGTTAACAAGAACAACATACAAGACTATACGATATCTTTTAGTGAATGGGCAGGGGAATAGGAGGACATGGTAGTCATCTTTTATATTTGCAGTTACATTCTTTCTTCCAGTTTTTCCCTGTAAATATGGAATCGCTTGTCAACACAGATGGTAAAAGTGTGGATGATAGGAAGTATGGCTCTGGCTTTAACATCCTTTGGAAACTTCACATATTTTACCCTTATTTCCAAGTAATTGATCCCATGATTATTGACTTATTCCTGAAAGACACATCACAGCTCAAATAGTACAAGTTCCAAATTAGGAAACCGAGACTGAAAAAGCTGAAATGGCATGCCCAGGGTCAATGTACCATGAGTAGCTATTAGTACCAGAAATAAGATTTAATACCAACTCACTTAAAATATTTTGGAAAGGTTAGCTGGGCCTCATTTTTCACTTCTTTTGTGCCTTACATTTAATAGCTGTATTGCAATTATACCAATAAATTGAAAGAAATAAAGAAGGTCAGAGATTTTGATTGGTGACACCAACATATAGATCCATACATATTTGTCAAATGATGCTGCAACTTCCTTGTAATAATCATGCTGACTGACCAGACTCCAAATTGTGGGAATCAATATATGTATGATTCCCCAAAAAAATTGTGGCATTTGAGTCAGAACTGATGTGAATTCCCAGAGAAATAGAACTCGTATTATAAAAGAAAAGTAGAATTTATTCAATGCTATTCAGACTTACTGTCCATATTCATTTAGGCTACAAGAAAAATGGCATTAGCTTAGGCAGGTGGGTTGAGCATTAGAAAAATTGTTGAAAATTTTGTTTGAGGTTCCAGATGCCACTGAATTGCTGTAAAGTTCCTAAAGCTTAGTATGCCTCAGTGTTGTTTTTTTATCTATAAAGTTAACAATATTGGCCCTCAAGGGGAGATATGAAGCTGCGCTCCTGTGAGGTCAAAGGAGAAGCAATTAAAATATTACAAAAGAAAGAGGTCATTTAGTGCAACCTATACATGCCTGATATTCTTCTCTTTTGTATTCAGTGAATTCTACTAACAAGCATAATAATGTTAAGATTGCATATCAACAGTGAGAACTCAAATGTAATTTAATGAATAGATTCAGAATGTAAGTGTGAAACCAAGAATGTTAGAAAACAGCTGCTACAAAATCCACATGGCTAGAACTAAGATAATAGATCAAAAACCTTGCCAGAGGATTGGACATTCTACAGTTTGATAAACATTTAACGAACCAGTGGCACTTAGTGATGTAACTGTGGTAGTGACATTAAAGAACTATCAGCATTAAAAAGTCACAGCTGTAGGACTGATAAAACAGATTTGATGACTGAGGTGATAACAGTAAATCTGGTATACTCCATACTGTTTATATATCTAAAGAAACTGGAGATTCTTTATGGGCTGATGTCTATCCAGAAGGTAAAAGTTTGAGGATATTTGTGTTTTCTGATGTTTTCTCAAAAATAGTGATCAATATTCTGCCAATTAGGTTACCCTCATAGAAATCTATGATTTTATTCAGGTGAATATTTCCTCCATTAAAGCAGACTTAACCCTGACTGTGCAACTTGGGTGCCTCTGATCCCCATCTTCCCAGGATTTCACAACAAGGGGCACTTAGCAGGTCAAAGGTTTTTCGTCATTTTCTCTGGATATGGTGAAGGTGTCAGTGGAATTGATCTGTTGCCTTCTTATCACTGTCCACCTACTCATAATACTTTTTAATTTTGCATTTCTTTGAAGATTTCCTTTTCTCTTGATATTTTCAATTATCCCTTATTAATATGCTGCAGACATCTTACAACCAAGCTTGCCTCTCCATTTATTTTTCCTGAGAGATACTCATTTATAATTCTTTAGAGACACTGATTTTCCATGCCTCCTGTCTATACACCATCACTAGGAGCATTGTTTTAGGTTGATTTGGGGTTCATTAAAGTTCCTTTGCAAATTCCAAAGTCTGTATGGCCTGATTTCTTCATTCTGCTTAATTCTGGTCCCACTCATTGTCTACATTCTACTCCTCCTCTTTACCTTCATCAACATTGCTTGCATTTATATATTACGTTAAGTTACTTAAAGTGTTTTACATAATATATACATCATTTGACCTTCACAAGAACTCGGAGAAGTTGAGTCTGTCATTGTTCCCATTTTACAAAATAAGGAAAAAACTACATCACTAGCCCAGTTTCACATACCTAGGAAATATCTGAGACAAGATTTGAATTCTGGTCTTCTTGATTTGAAGTTCAGCATTCTATTTACCTTGCCATCTGGGTCTCTTACATGTAACATTTATTGGATATATACATGCATATTTGTTGTATATGTACATGCATTTGTTTATACATATATATGATTTTATACACACTTATTTAACTTTTATTTGAAATTCCCTCCCAGATCAAGAAAGCCCTTCTATTGACAATTTCTTGCCTGAAGTCACTCAGCTCTCAATATAGGACAGCTTTTCCAATTTTAAATCTATTTCTATTTACTATAATACTCTCCCATTTTCCCTTTCTATCTCTCCCTCTCTTATTTTACAAGTGCATGAACACGCATACACACACACTCTTATGTGTGTGTTAATACAGGTATTCTTGTAGATGAGATTTGTATGTTGTCATTCTCATAATTCAGACAATAGCCATGATTCACTCACTTAATCTTTCCTTCATTGATAGTTATAAGGTCCTCTTTTCTTCCTCTTTTAAAAAAATAAACTGTGATGTCATTCCTTTTTTTTTTTGGCCAGTCATTTCCTGATAGTCCTCTCCTAATATCAACTCTTCCTCATGTCAAAGAAAAATCATTATGCAAAACTTGTCAACATAGTGACCACTACTGATAGAAATGCAACATTTCACACAACCTCTGCCAACAATCTGCAGATAAAAGGGAAATGTGTTTCTTCCTTTCCATCTAATCCCATCTAAGTTATAATAGTTTATCACACTTTCATTGTCTTTTAGTGTTCTTTTCATTTATGTAATTTTAGGCACAGTGTATACTGTTCTATTTCTGTTTGTTTTGTTCTACTCAAGTTCATACAAGTTTTCTCATGCTTCTCTGAATTTTTAATTCACCATTTCTTAATCATATTGGACACATCTCAGTTATTCCCCATTAGCCAATTAATAGTTACCCACTTTTTTCTTGTTTCCCTGTTATCACAACAAAATAAATTATGCCAAATACTTTGTTTCATATGGAATATTTTTTGTCTTCTTGAGATTTATGCATAGTACTGGGATCAAGAGGATCAGTTTGGTGTTTTTTGCTTTTTTTCATAATTCTCAACTGTTTTTCATAATGATTGGCTCAACTAACAGATGTAGGAGTTTGCTTTAAAGGATGTGAGATGTAGATGACTTCTGAATAATGACCAGAAGAACATGCAGAGTAATAGAAGCATTAGTATAAATTCAAACTGAATTTCTCTGTTAAAGTTCTAACATCTCCTTATTTGGGATATGTGGCAGGCAGTGATACTTCAAAGAATTTTCCCTCTCATTGGCAAAAGTGGCTTATGGTTAATGCAACAGTAAAATAAATTATTACCATTCTGTGATTGTGTGACAGGATAGTAATTAACTTATGTCACCAGTTGGCCTGCAACTACTGTGTTTTCTCAGTACCGTGGAGTATACTTGGAGGAAAAAGGAAGAGTTGTAAAGATTTCTTTGTTTATATTGTATGCTAGATGCTGGTTTAATGCATCTTCCCCATTGGCTAGAAAATAAGTTGGTTGTTAGAACATGATTTTCTATTCTTCAAAATGATATCGGTGATGCAGGAAACTTGAAAGCTCCTCCGAAATTAGAAAAAGAATAAAAAAAATTAAAAAGGTTCTTCATGTGCTAATTCAGCTATTGTGCCTGATTTCTGTTGAATAGTTTTAACTGTATATGTACAGAATTGTTGAGTACATAGAGGGTTTGAGCAATTTTAATTAAAACAAAAAAAATAATGTTTTTCATTATAGTTTAAGTACATATCACCCTGCCTAGGGACAGTGATATTAGATTTGTAATAAGTACAAGTAAAGCTTTTCATTTTGGTTGGATTGGGTGTATTTTTCATCAGCATCTCCCGTGTGGGCCATGATTCCAGGACACAGGCTTGTAATCTCCTGCAGTGGGAATGATTCAGCTTAAAAATCAATAGGGCATGAGGTATTTCAAGTTCTCATTATTGTAATGTGTCAACATCACTTCAGTGACCCAAGAGTCCTATGTTGGCTGATTTTTCCCCTGATTTATTGTGCAATCTTGTAGGGCAAACTATAATTTCACTTGGAATCAGAAAGTCTCCATTTATGGTTTGTGTCCCAGTCTCCAGTCATTAGGGCATTCAAAGGTAATCAATACCTGGGCTTGTTGCTAACAGCTGAATGAAGTTATCACCTGCTTAGATTACAAAGGAGACAAACAAAAGGATGTGGTTAAGGGTGAGCACATCAGACTGAATAAATTCTGATAGAGGTTCCAGAATATAGCCCACCATTCTCAGTTTGGATGTCTCTCAGACTTGATCAAGACTTTCTTCCCACAAATTAAATTTTAACATTTCACCTTTTCAGTCCTGTTGATGTTGCCTAGAGATAGTATTCTTCTCTCTGTAATGTGACATTTTCTGTTCTTCCAAAACCAAAAATAAAGTGACCTTAATTGTCTAAGACTCTTGGATTCAATGCCTGTTGATCTAAAATATCAAACTACCTCTTTTGTGCTAGTATTACCTAAACTTTACCAATATCATATACTTATGCATTTGTAAGGATTCATCCCATCTTGCATCTAGCCATCAATGTAGGTATGACTGAAATATCTACTCAGCCTTGTCGTTTTCCTCTCCCTGAAACAGAATTTTACATCCCTTGATCAAAGATCTATGCCATGGGAAGGGATTGCCAAGCCTTACTGGGTTTTCCCCCAACAGTTCTTTATCACATTTGATATTTGGTATACATAATGCAATTCCTTGAAATGTATGGCCACTGAGACTCAAAGTTCTACTCCCTGGAGAATGTGTTCAAAGCACTTTCTTATCTATAATAAAGATTTGAAAATTTTCTAAGAGATCTTCTTTATACATTGCAAGTTTTAACCTTTGGAAAGTTGTCATTCCCACTAAAAATGCCATTTTACTCATGTGTGTATGTGTGTATCTGTTAGTATACATTCACATAAATGAGACTAAAAGTAACTAGATATGAATAGAGACCTGGACTTGGAGTCAAGGTATAGCTATTTATGTATTTAGTTGTGTGACTTTGGATGCATCACTTCTCTTCTCTCAGGGACAAGTTTCCTCACTTGTAAAATGGAAAAAAACAAAGCAAATATTTTACAGAGTTGTGATGGTAATATAATCAATAATAAATAAAATTAAATAAAAGTGAATCAATCAAAAATAATAAAATATATGTAAGGATGGTTGCATACCTTAAAGAATTGTGTCAGTGCTAGGTATCATCATGATCATCATTGTCACTATCCACTTTCCAATTTCACTCCTACTGGAGAGAAGAGGATGAATGTTAAAAAGAGGAATAAAGAGTCCCAAGATATGACTCTTTAAAGGTTTCTTCAAGGCATATCATGCATTCTCTTGAACACCATGGGTTACAAATACTCTACTTTCCTCAGGCTTCCATCGCTTCTGCATATGTCATTAACCGCTGAGCCTAGGGCAGTGGCCAATCTCTTTGAAAGAAGTTTAGTTCTCCCCCTCCCTCAGTTTGTTCACATATAAATTTATGTCTGGTCTTTGAAAGTTGAAGCTCAGAATTCCATCATTCTACTTGCACTTTTAGTAAAATGACAGGTAGGAAGGAGGTGCTTTATGAGCCCCCAAGGATGCATTGTAATCCCTACGTAAGGACCAAAAGTTCTCCAGGGAGCCCTGCAAGCTGATGTGATGTGATGTGATGTAGCCAACCTGTACACTGGTGTGTAAACTGCCATTTGCCCTGACAAGTGTGTCTGATTCTTTGCATCTAAATAGCCCCCCTATTGGGAATACATTTGCTTTGGATCAAGGGTACTGGTGCATCCAGCTTAGGCTGGCATTACCTTGCTTTTATATAAAAATTGTTTGTTGTCTTTAGAGACCTTTTAAAAGCCAAGGTTTTTTTTTCCAATTTTGCTTTTCTTTTGTTTTTGTTTTCTATGCTAATATATCCTTCTGTTGTAGTGATAATAACCATATTTAGAAAAAAAAAGAATGATTGAAAGAAAACATGCTAATGGAGAAGTGATTCTTGATGGAGAAACTAAGTTCCAATCAAGGAGAAGTGTAGGTCAGTGTCCTGAAGGGGTCTAAAGTGAGTAAGGGTTTAGAGCTACTAGTTTGTATTCCTTTGACTCTATTAATTGGACAAGCATTTATGAAACACTTATTGCATGTCAGGCACTGGATTAAACTCTGAAGATACAAAAAATGCAAAAGATACTATCAACTCTTATAGACCAGTTAATGGGGGAGACAACAAGCAAACAATTGTGTACAAGAATGCAAACATATTATATATGTGTATATTATATATGTATTCGTTATACACATACACATATATATATAATTATATATGTCCTATAATCTATATAGATAGAGGCATAAGTATAGATTTAGCTTTCTGGGGCAAAGAACAGCAAGGAGACCAGTGCCACTGGATCATAGAATATGTTAGGGAAATTAAGGTATAAGAAAAATATAAGGTATAAGATAAAATAACATAAATTAAGATATAATAAGTAAAAATAAGGTATAAAAATAAGGTATAAGAAGGTATATAAGAATATATAAGGTATAGAAAGTTAGGAAAGGACCAGGTTAAGAAAGACTTTAAAAGAAAAAGCAAAAGATAATTTTTTTTTATCCTGGTGGTAATAGGGAGCCACTGCAGTTCAGTGAATGGGGGTGGGGAGAACAGGATAATAGTGTCAGAGCCATGCTTTAGAAAGAATAATTTGGACTGGAGTGCAGAAAGACTTGAGGCCGTGGGATCAACCAGAAGGCTTTTTACAAGGTATGAGGGGATGAGGACCCATTTAGGGTTGTTATAGTGTCAGAGGAAAGAAGAAGAAACCTGGAAACAAAATGGTAAGAAGTGATGGGTTAAGTAAGAAGTCAAATATCTTGTAAGTTTGGGCAGCTGGGAAGTAGATAATGCCCTTAACAATAAAAAGAAAGTTAAAAAAAGAGAGTAGTGTGATGAAAAATGTACCAGCTTTAAAGCTTGAAAAAAGATAGATTCAAATTCCAGTTCAACTACTTACTATATACTTAAAAAAATCTGGGCCTCTGTTTCCCAATCTGTTAAATGTGGATGTTGGATGAAATGATCTCTTAAATACCCCCTAATTCAAGATCTGTAATCTTTTGGCCAGTTTTTATTCACTAGCTTCAATTTAAAGATAAATTAATATCTTTATATCATTGAAATGATATATATGTATATGTGATGTCTCCTTCTATACTTCATAATTACATTCATTTGTATATGCTCATGTTATTATATGCATTTGAGAGTTTGATAAAATAACATAAAGTTAATCTTGATTATATTTTTAAAAATCCATCCAAATTTTGTTTCTCTTTACAATTCATGGGGACTATATTTTACTTATGTAATTTCTTTGCTCAGCAAATTAAAGTTGAAATATTCCTTTAAGCTGTTGCTTGTCAGTCATTTATATAGTTGTCACTTTCACTGTGTCACATTCACTAGAAGGAATATAAAATGTGTAAATAGTCATTTCCACAATGACATTAATAACTTACTTTTAAAAAGAAAAATCTAAAAATATATTCAATCTATTTTTTCCATCCTAAGAATCTTTTCTTTAAATAAAAGATGATGGTGTTTGGCAACCAAATGTCTATTCACCCCAGTGAAAAAAAGAAATTATGTAAAAATAACCACAGATATACTTAAAATTAAAAAAAATTATAGTTAACATTCATGAACGAAAGGTTTCAATCAATCAACAAGGATTTGTTGAGTACCTACTATATGAGTTATGTCAGGCACTAATGGTGCTATAACAGAATTATAATACATGGCCCTTACCCTGAAGGAAAATATTCTCCAATTGGAAAGAAAAAAAACCAAGTGTTAAACCTTGTGGTACTGAATATAAATACAATAGGGTTTCAGAGAAAGGAATCAGAAGATACAGAAGTCAGAGAAGAAAGGGGTACTTGAATGGGAGCTTGAAGTCTGGATTGAATATGGGTAGAAAGAAAGCAGGAAAGAATTCAATATAAGCAAGGGAGAGAAGATGAAGAAAGTCAGAGACAAGGATGACTATGGCATGTATGAGAGGGTCTGAGCAGTTCAGCCTGATAAGCAAAGGCTATGCATTTGACACTGTGTCACACATAAAGCTGATAAATAGAACAGTGTTGAATTATTGAAAAGTAGGCAGAAGTATCTAAACTTGATGAGAGATTTAACGGAAAGTCATTTAGGGTCCTGAGTGGTTGTTTGTTATGATGTATTCTTTAACGTTGGTCCAGCTGGTTTGCAGGATGGATGGGATGGGTCAGTAAGAACCTAGAATTTGTTGAGGGGGCAATGTTGTTTTAGTCAACTAACTTTTGGCAGAGGATCTAGAATATGGGACTTAGGAATGAAGGGGAATAGGCGATTTTCACAGACAAAGCAAACCCAAAATAACAAAATTTGCATTATAGATTAGGTACAGAAGATGAAGAAAAGGAAAAAGTAAAAGGTCACTGGAATAATTCCAGATAGACTTAACTTCATTGAAGATGAGCTTAATGTTTAGAGATATTTCTCTTAAAACTTAAATTGAATAGATCATTTTGAAATCATTGTTTAATTTTGCAACATTTTAAATGCTACAAAGTATATGTTCTCCCTAAAGAATTGCTTCATAAATACACATTTTTAACTCAAAATAGTTTGTATTATTAAAAGATATCATTTCCCCTTAAATTCTATTTGCCTATTTATTCATTTCAGAGATTCATTTTTTTGGATCTGTAATACATCATAAAATGATCTACTCCAGCATCCTCATTTTATTTTTTCTTAATTAAGTTTTAATTAACACTGAATGAATCTGATATGAAGAACTTCCTCCTCAACAGACACCATATTCAAGTTACATTGAAAATTTCTTTATAAAAATGTTTTATTTTCTTGTTGAACTTTGCAAAAGGCTAAGTTCATTAGATCAAGTATTGATTTATTGCAGAGATGTGGGATGGTTGTTGGTTGTAGTTTACCTCTCATACTGAAAAAATTGTGGTCTGGTAAATGTTTCCAATTTATTTCTAAGACTGGTTTATAGTGTTCAGATTTCAAATTCATTAGAGGCCAAGGGTCAGAAAATGGAAAATAAACTGTCACTTCTAGGTCTCAAGTAAACATTTCATAGGTAATGCTCTATTGATAAAAAATAGACCTGTATTTAGAAAAGGTTTAGCTAAGTAATTACTGATGGGTTAACAAAAAAGCAGAATGTAGTGGAAAGTAATTTAATTGAAGCATTCTATAAAGTGTTTTTAAGATTCCCATTTTAGAGACTTAGCCACTCTAAGCTATTGATAGCATTTTACCAATGTTGTAAATGTGAAGATGTTGAAAACATTGTTCTATTGCACTGTCGTGATAATTTGTTCTTATTTGACCAGAAGTTGGCAACCACAATAACAGAAACAATGCTTTTTCAAAAAAAAACATTAACTCTATATACATCTTTCTTCATTTCACATTTGTCTTCTTCATTAAAATGTCAGTATCTCTTGGGCAAGGACTGTTTCCCTTTTGTTCTTGTATTCCCCACACTTAACACTGTGTAGTCAGCATTTAATGTCTGTTGATTACTTGATCTAGTTTTTAATTAAGCAAAATGAATCTGATCCTATTCTGTGTGGTTTAGTGAGCAAAGGTCTAGCAGAAGAGTCCAGAAGATATGTGTTCACTTCTTGCCTCTGATATATACTGCCTTTGTAAACATGGGTAGGTCATTTAAACCTTTTAAAGTGTTACATAATGGCCAGAAATATAGAAGTAGGCAGTTATGTACCAATGAATGAGATTAGAAGCTTGATAATATATCAGAAATACCAGGATCATCCAATACGTCATAAGCCATCACAAATCATCCTAACTTTTGTCTTCAAACTGTACTTTGATGGCTCTGGAAGAGAGAGGGAGGCCGATGATTTTCACATTTCCACATCACTTAAATCCAATTCATGTGCAAGTCAACATCCATCATTCATGATGTCATTGGTCTTCTTCAAAAATGAAGAATGAACAGCAAAGATGGAATTGCCATGCCAGGACTTTCCTATGCTGTTAAAGTTATAGATCTGGACCACAAAATGTTACAAGCAATACCTGCCAACTCTGTATTTTTATCAGAAGTAAAATTATTTTGAGCAATAGAGGTAAACTTTTAGTCCAAGAGCGAACTTTAAATTGTGCATTTCTTTGCTTTGCAACTGTTAGAATATAGGTTAGAACTCTATGCAGGTGAGTCATTCAGCAAAATTTGGTTAAGAGCTTACCATATGTGAGAGATAGGGATAAGTGCTGCAGATCCAGAGGGAAAAATACTGTGCCTCTTCACAGGGAGATTATGTTCTTATAGGAAAGACAATAAGCATGTGCAAAGTATATAGAGAGATTTAATAGGTGGTAACCTTAGAGAGAAAAACCCCAAAACCTCTAGGTATTTGGGGAACTGAAAAGGGTCACATGAAAAAGGAAATATGCCTTTTTTCAAAGAACAATTTATTTTTTTCAATATTTTATTCTTGTAAAGACAAATTCTAAAATTTGGGGCTCCAAATTCTCTCTCCTTCTTTTCTCCCTTTCCTAAAATAGTAAGGAAATTGATATAGGTTTTATATATGATATCATGCAAAACATATTTCCATGTTGGTCATACTGTGAAAGAAGATATATATATGTATATATATAAACACAAAAATATTTAAAATAAAATTCAATTTACATCTAAATTCCATCAGTTTTTTTTCCTCTGGAGGTGAATAGCACTTTTCATTATGAGTCCTACAGAATTGTTTTGGATCATTGTCTTTCAGAGAATCAATGTCCTTTTGAGAATCAGTGTCTTTCACAGCTGATCTTTGTACAATATTGTTGTTACTCTGATTAATGTTCCTCTGGTTCTGCTCACTTCACTTTGCATCAGTTATGCAGAAAGAACTATTTATTAAAGAAATCCAGGGATTCTAAGAGATAAAGATAAAGTGAGAGACCATTCAAGGAATTGGAATAGTACAGAAGCCCAAGATATTGGCTTCTTCATATCATCTTGCTAAGTATTGGCTTCATTATGAGTCCTGTGACCTCCCCTTATATCCCTAACCTGGGAAAGTCTTCAAACAAATGTATGCATATTAGGCAAGGAATTTAATAACGCAAAAACCATTTAAACCCTCATTATGTGATCACTATGCTGGAGAATATACTAGGCTTAAATATGATGAGTTTATTGACCTCAAGAACATTGGTAACCTCTTTTTATCTTGCTTTATAGACAAGCAAGAATTGTTTCCTTTTTGTCTTTGAATCTTCAGACCTACCATAACATCTGGCTTTGATAAATATTGTTTGATGACAAGAGCACTAGAAATTCAAAGTTAGCCTCTGTGAGAAAGGAAAGGTCTGTAGCAACATAAGGTGATTCATTGAAGCTTTGTGGGAGAGAAATGGTATTTTAATGGTGCATAAAAATTTTTTTAAAAATGAAGGCGAATGTTTCAGGGATCTAAAACAATATTGGGATACATACAGAGCAAAAAGACATTGAAAATAAGTTAGTACATAGTTTGGCATAGTTTGAAATTAGACTGGAAATATTGAGTGATACTAAATTCCAGATGGTCTGGAATGTCAAACATAAAAGTTTTAACTTTAGTTGATAGGCATTAAGGCAGTGACAAAATTTGGAGTATTTTGTGGGGAGGAGATAGGTTGTAAAGGGTTTGTTTTGTTATGTTTGAGCAGAGCAATGCCTTTGACCAATCTGTGTCTTGGGAAAAATGTCTAAAAAATCTTTAAAGTCAGTGAACAATTGAGTATGCAGGAGTGGGTGGTCAACTGTGTTAAGTGCTGCATATCACTAAAGAAGGATGAGTCTTGATTTTGATCATGGTTTATTTGAGGAAGAGTCTCAACGTTTTTGAGATAATAATTTTAATATAGTACAAGGACTTGCAGCCACATTTTAGGAGTGAGGAATAGAAAGAAGGTACTGAGGAAATGGAAGAAATGAATTTAGATAACTTTTTTCAAGGAATTTTGCAGGGAAAGAGGGGGATAGATATGATATTAAGTGGAAGGGTCAAAGGAAGACTTTCTCAGGACTGGCTAGAGCTGAATGGAAAAGGAGAACTTGGAACCAGTAGAAAGGGTGAGTTTCTGGTGTACCCTCCAATATAATCCCTTTCTTCTTTTAAATTTGAATACTATTCTTTCAGAAGATACTTCCTGATTCCTGTAGCTGTCAGTACCATCCCTTCAAAGGTTACTTTTTACCCAATCTGGATTTGTATATTCTGACATATCTGTCATATCAAACATTAGGATGGAAAGTCCTTGAAGGCAGGCATTGGTTTTTTCTTTGTTTTCCTAGGTCCTTGTAAAGTGCCTAGCCTAAAGTTAGTACTTAATCAATGTTTGCTGAATGCTCGATTAATAAAAAAAATAAGATAATTACTGTAGTGAGGTCATGGCAGAAATGTGAAAGTATGGCATCCAGGATCCAAATAGACAATAAATTAAAAAAATGAGGTATTAAAATTATTAGCATATTCTTTATAAGATCAACTACATTTGATTTCATATAGTAGGTATATATATATATATAGTAAATAATTTTGAGTTAAAGAATCCATGTGTTTCCTGACTATATAAGAGAGCTTCACAAAATACAGTGTCTTTTGGATTTCTACCAAATTTGGAAGAAGGTTTCTACTTTTTTCTCCAGAGACCCACAATCCCAAATTAATTTTAATGGCCATATACCCTCCCACCTCCATCCAGTTGAATACTCTGCTGGGCAATAAAGTTTAAAGTCTGGAGCTACTCCAGTTATGGACTCAGAGAAAGATCTACTTCAGTGTTTCATCCTATTAAAATGAGAGGGGGAAATATCTTTTTGGCAATATATGGCAAGACTGTTGAAAGTTTTTACATTTGTTAAGTGATTCTATACCCTTGAAAAAAATTGTCAGTGAAAAAGACAAAAAGAAATCAAGACATAATTATTTTAATGTTCACTGGCAGTGGTCTGGTAGTGATTTCAGGTATATAGTTAGGGAAAGCCTCCTGGCTATGATGTTTGCTTCTTTTCCTTCCACATTAAAGCTAAATAGTACAGCAATGGGTTGATGAATGATGAAAATAGAAGGATATATTTTTAGAGTACTATATAGGTTAGAGGTATCTGAGACGAGTAGGTAATGTCTTTTAAGGAGAAAGGCATAGTACACCTTCAAAATATAAGAGCAGGAAAAAGAAGATCAGTACTCTCAGAGATATTATGAGTAGGTACAATAGGAAATGGTTGATAGGTAGAGTCCTAAAGAACTAGTGAGCCTGTTCCTTTTGAACTCTGCATATTTACACTTACATTAGTTTACCATTTCTCTTTCGTTTATTCACTCACCTTTACAGCTGTGGTATCATCCTTGACTTTTTACGCTTTCTCACCTCACCTATACAGTAACATGTCAAATTTGTTGTTATAATCACCGTAGCATCTCCCTCCTTTTTTCCTCACAACTTGCCACTACTCCAGTTAGGCCTTTATCAGTTCTCACCTGGTCTGTTTGAATAGCTTTATAATTATTCTCCTTGTCTTAAATCTTTTGTATTCCAGTACTTTCTCTACAGAGCTACCAAATTGCAATTTCTAAAGCATAGATCTGACATACTGCCCTACTACTAAATATACTCTAATGGATTTCTAATGCCTTTAAGATTAAATATAAACTTTTTGGAATTAAAAACTCTTCAAAACAGGACCTTTTTCCTGTCTTTTTTCAGTCTCACCCATTCCTACTTATTCTTCTACCCTGTCTTCAACCTAGAAAGTGTTCTACTTGCTGTTCCTTATATAAAAGACTTTGATACCTGCCTTTAACTTTTTCTTTGCTTTTCCTCCATTGTTGAAAGGTTCTCCCTCCTCTCTTCTGCCTCCTGGAATCTCTAGCCTCTATCAAGAGACAGCTCAAATGCCATCTTCTTCAAAATGCCTTTCCTAGTCTCCCAGCTGCGAGTATATATACATATTTATGTAGATTGTGCATCCAATTAGTATGTAAACTACTTGTCAGATACTGTTTTTACTTTTTTTCTGTTTCCCCAGTGTTCAGCACCTAATAAGTAATTAATAAGTGCTCCTTGATTAAACATTGTAGTCCTAAATGCAATTTCAGTACCATGGACAGTACTCAGGGAAGTGAACAATGGCAATTTTTTTCACTTTTTTTCTGGGTGGAAAATAGGGGAGGGAAGATTGTCAAATAGGCCCAGTTGGAGTGAGAATTACCTTCCACACCTCTGGAGGTGGGATACCCATGGAGCATCTTCTGATTGGTAGTGCTAAGGATAATTATTGCTAAATTGAACCCTTTGTGAATAGCCCTCATAGATAATTGCTCTGGTTAGCCCTCATACCCAAGAGGGAATTTTAATATTTACAAACTCCCTGGTGAAGAAAGAAACCTTTTTCTTTATTAAAGGCATTGGTTGTTAGTAATTTACAGGAATAATAAGTTTGTGAGATGAATTGTAGGTCAATGCGGTATTTAAAAATTCTTTGATAAGGCATTTAGTCAGAGGGACATACTCAGGTTATACATAGTACTTCATTTTTCTTGTTCTTGCAAAGATACTCTGAACCACTATGTTCACAAAGTTAGAATTTTGTTGGCATACTTCTAAAATGCTATTGGAAAGTGGCAATGGGGCCTTATACACTTTGTGCTGAAGAGAGCTTATTCATACTTTTCAAATAGGTTAACAAAGATAGAGTGTCTAGGAAAAAAAAATTCACCAACCCAAATAATTTTCATTTGCCTCATTCATATTTACCAAGGCCAATTCATCCCTGATCCCCTTGTCATTCCCTCCTTATATCACTAACATAAGAAAATGGAACTTCCTCCCTACGCCCAAATGCACACAATCAACAAGACATAAATTCACATGAAAACTTAAAATGTAGGTGCTAGGAACCAAGCAGAGAATGGAACAAATTGCTTTTAGGTTCTGGGATATGGGACACAATATTTTGTGTTTGGCATCAGTAAATATATGGAAACCACCCAAAATTGCTGTATAAAGATAGAATGCAAATATAGGATAATTCATCATTATGTTTGCTGAGAGTGATTAATGCATATAATAGCCTAATATTAATTCCTGACATTTAAAAAATGCTTTGACGTTTACCAGGTGTTTTACATATATTGTCTCATGCAGTTTTCACAACCCTTTGCTCAAGGTAATATTTTTATTCCACTTAAATTGATTAGAAAAGTAAAACTCAGAGAGGGCTACATCCAAGGTTAGGCAGCTGATATCAGACAGAATTTGAGTATTGGTCTTCTTGATTCCAAGTGTAGCACTCTGTACATTGTAACTCACTGTATATTTTGACACCATGTTGCCGGTTGGTGATCTTCTCTCCAAAGCAGTTGAACTCCTTATGGGAACACCAAGATGCATATAATTTATTTCATTTTATGGAACTCTATTAATTTAGAGATATTACAGCTTCAGTTTCTCTGTTCTCTTTCCAAGTGAGAGTTGTTTATCAGATTATTTGTTCTGTTCTTGGGATGAGAGAGGAATTGTTGTTAGAAGATCATCCTTGCTTCTTTCATCCATCTTAGAAACATTTATTTTAACTGTGGATAGAGGCTAGAGCCTTAACCAGCATTTTGGTTAGGGAATAACTGAGGCAAAGAAATTTTCCATAGCGCCTTTAGTTTCAAATCTCTGGAAAACTCAGTTGCTACATTCTGGCTCTGAGGGAGATGGGGAGGAAGTTCAAAAGCAGTCCTTTATATGTTCTGCTGGAGTTAATGGTTGACCTATAAATCCCCTAAACTTCTCTTAGTAGTCAGTTTTCTTAGTAAAAGTATTTTTCTCCCATTAAAACTTTTGTGATGAATTTGGAATAGTGGCTCTCTTCAGAGACATCAATTTTCAAATCCAAAGCATTTTGTGAGCTGTCCATTGTCGACTTATATAAGAGATCTCCAATGAAAGGTCAAAGAAAGTTTGTTGTTGTTTTTCAGTCATGCCTGACTCTATGTGACTCCATTTAAAGTTTTCTTGTCAGAGATATCGGAGTGGTTTGCCTTGAAGGACTGAACAAAAAGGGCTAAGATCATACTCTTATTAAATGTCTGAGGCCGAATGTAAATTCAGGTCTTCTTTCCAGGCCTAACACTCTATCCACTATGCTACCTAGCAGGCTGAGTTACTTCCCTGGAAAATATGATCTGGGACCTGAATGTTGAGATAATTGGGCCAGAAGTATTTTGGCATAGGTGGTCTTTAATGACAAACTTCAGGTGAATTAGAATGCAATCCCAGGATGCCTGAACTGAGGATTCTATAGCCCATTCAAGACTGTCTCAGAATTTGTATGTCACCTAAATAAAGTGTCATCATCTGTTGATCAGGGACTCTAGTTGCATATAAAGGCATTTATGATGCTATTCAGATACATAGGGCTTGACTCTTTTCTACCTCATCTTAACCATGCAAAGATTTTTCTTTTCACCAGGGGGGATCAGCTGAACTTGATCTCTTGAGATGCTGTTGAATAGAGTATGCAGGTTAAATATCCTCTTTTTTCAGAAGAATAGGCAGTCATCAACTAGTTTTTCCTTAACCTAGTTATAGTCACTGCACACTCTTTTGAGCTACATGTTTCAGTCCCCTCCTGAGATCACATTTACTACCAATAAATTGTTTTGTTTTGAAGTGTACATGTACTCAAACACCTTTCCATCTCACCCTAATGCAGTTTATAAATGTGTTTCTACCAGGTGAATTGTGGATGTTTGTGTGTGTGCTTATGTATGCATGTATGTGGACATGTGTGCACATGTACGTATGTGTGTGCTCTTGATCCAAAACTCATTATCATCATACATAGCTTTTATTTTGTGCATACAAATGCTCTCTTTAGGAAAAAGCATGTACCTGGGAGGAAAAACTTGGAAGTCAACCTGCTCATTACAAATATAACTATAGGTCACCTCCCTTCATTTATACTGAAAAATATAATAAATATTTAACTTCATTTTTCAATTATGATTATAAGGGATCTTCAAAATAAAATCACTGGTATCAGACAAGGATGATTACTATTAAAACCCGACTATTGAGGAACTCTGAGTTTAAGATATATCACTTACTTTTCAAGAATTATAGAATGAAGTGCAGTCTAATTTCTTTTTAGAGGCTGCATTCTGATAGAAATTTGATCTGAATCAGTGGAGAGATGTTTTTGTTGACAGAGAAGTGCAGCAGAGTGGTAGAGGGCCAACTTTGAAATTGCTTTACAGCATGTCTCTAAAACATGCTAGCTATAAGACCACTTAGCCCCTTTTTGCCACAAGCTAGTCTATAAGGCTGCAAGTTCCTAAAAGTTTGCTTATCTATAACTATGAAGAGGGATTCCTCATGAAGAGGGAGGAAGGAAGGAAGGAAGAAAGAAAGAAAGGAAAGAAGGAAGGAAGGAAAGGAAGGAAGGAAGGAAGGAAGGAAGGGAGGGAGGAAGGGAGGAAGAGAGGGAGGAAGAGAGGGAGGAAGGAAGGGGAAGGAGGAAGAGAGGGAGGGAAGGAAGGAAGAGAGTGAGAGAGGGAGGGAAGGAAGGAAGAGAGTGAGGGAGGGAGGGAAGGAAGGAAGGAAGGAAGGAAGGAAGGAAGGGTAAAAAAGCATTTATTAAGCATCTATAGTATCAGTCACTATGCTAAGCACTTCAAAAATATGATCTCATTTGAGCTTCAGTATCCTGGGACGTTAAGTGCAATTATCATCCTCATGTTGGAGTTGAGGAAACTGAGACAGATAGAAGTTAAGGAACTTGTTCAGTCACCAGCTGGTAATTGTCTGAGGCCAGATTTGGACTCAAGTCTTATTGACTATAAGACCAGCACTCTGCCAACTGTGCCACTTAGTTGTCTCTAGGAGTTCCGTATACCAAGGAAATTGTAAGTCTGAGATTCTTACTAACTCTTTTCCTGAAAAAAAAAATCGATTACTAGAAATACTTCACAATATGAATTTTCCCATCTGTATTTATATAATTATGTTTAAAAAAGAAAATGTAATGTCTGAGTACACTAGGATCAAAGTACCATGCTGACTTGACTGGTTATGGACCAGTTGTTATCAGGAAATTGCACAGAAAATGCTGGTTCTTAATTGGAGTCTCTGGCTATTTTCTGACAAGCCCCTTTATACAAGGATGGGATGATATATGGCCATCTCCAGTTCCATGCTAGCTTTTTGACATTGCTCACAATTCTGCATAGTCACTTTGCCATAATCCTGAAATAACTGTTCCCCCTTCACCTTTGTTATTCAAGGTTGTGCCTGGGTCCACATACATCTGTGTTTAGGGTAAAAGAGTTGACTCATCAATTAATTTTGTGTATGACAGTTAATTATTCTAATATTCAGTAAAGCTCCTTTCTTTCCTTCTTTGCTGAACTGAGAGATGGTAAACTTTAATTCCTAACAGAAATAGTTCTCAGCTTATAAAAAGCAAGCAGAGCTTGCTTTGATAGTTGTACTGTTCATGTATGCCAAGATTTGGGGATTTATGTTCAAGAAGAATTTAGAAAACATTTTATATTTCAGTGATTGCATTACTAGTGCTTTTAATGCTTATTTTGCTAGTAATCTCTAAGCAGGACTTTGTTAGGAAAATGAAGCTTTGGTGCTTTCCCCTAGTTTCTACTCAGGAAACCTTTAATAACTAACCTTTTTAGCCATAAAACATTGTGGATTTGAAGTAACTCTCCTCTCTTTTCCTGTCTCAATTGTGGGTTAAACCCTTGTGGGTAGTGCTGGCTGCTTTATACTTTAGAGAAATGTCTTCAATTTGCTCACTCTCTTTCAATCTTGGATTCAGCCCGGCTGTCTTTTCTTAGCTCCATCTCTGTGATGGCTTTTACAAAGCCAACTCAACTCAGCTATCTCCTCTGGTTTGGTGATTTTTTGCTTCTCCATTCAAGTGACACGCATGGTAAGATTTGGAATTTTTTTGAATTATGCTAGTCTTGCAATTGTCATTAAGCAGAAGGACAAAAAATGTATTAAGAAATCATAGCAAAGGAGGCAAAGAGTGATCAGCTGTCATCTGAAGGCCATGCATCTTCATGGGAGCTCTGGCAATTAAGTTAGGAGCCAACCTGACAAGGAAACAAAAGTGAATTTTGGATAGATCAAGGTCATAACTTGGAAGGCAGACACTTCAATATGTGGATAAATGATGTCAGGCAATGTTGAAGCATGAACTATGCTTAATAATGAAAACCAACCAGGGAGATTGCTGAGTGTAGTTTAAATCTTCCTTACCTGGTTGGTTAATAATTAGCTGACATTTATACATGCCAGTCCAGATCTTAGCATCATTTTCAACTCCTACAGCTAACCTCTACACAGATTTCATTACTTGTACACTCAAGAGTAAGTAAATAATTACTATATCATTTCCCCATTTGTGTAAATGAAGAACCTGAGATTGAAACAGGGAAGTGACTTACTCAAAGTCCTAAAAATAAGTGCTGGTGTCAGAATTCAAATTTGACTCCAAGTCCAACATTATTCCCACTATACTATCTGTAGTTCACGAAACATTCTTTTCATGAACTCCTAAGAAAAGCCAACTTTTTTTTGCCACAAGGATATATTTTCATATCAAAGAACTTTAGATCAGACCTCTGCTTTGTGAAAACAACCTTGTTGATTCTGGAGCACTACTATGATGAGGTTGTTGTTTTTTTTAAACCCTTACCTTCCATCTTGTAATCAATACTTTGTATTGGTTCCAAGACAGAAGAGTGGTAAGGGTGGGCAATGGGGGTCAAGTGACTTGCCCAGGGCCTCACAGCTGGGAAGTGTCTAAGGCCAGATTTGAACCTAGGACCTTCCGTCTCTAGGCCTGACTCTCAATCCACTGAGCTACCTAGCTGCGCCCTGATGAGATTTGTTTGTTTGTTTGTTTGTTTGTTTTTGATAGATTATGTAGTAATACTGGCTTTCTCACTTTTTCCCACAAAATTTCATCTGGAAAAAGCAGAGAATTGTTTTTGACCAAATTTAAGCATGCCTGGTGTGTGTTCTAGACTGTCTTTTGAACTAACATTTTCTGGGCAAAAAACATTTGGGTAGTTTTAGAAGTTTACAATACAATAATAAGGTTAAGACATGACCCTGAAATATTGGAAATCTGAAATTTCTAGAGCAGAGGTTTTGAAACGCCTAGGATTCACTTTGCAATTGCATATATGAAGTCTTAAATGATATCAGAATACTTGTTTACCTATAATTTGTGACATATATTCACCATAAACTGTCCTTCCTTAGCTCAGTGCAGAGAGGTTAAGTACTAGAGGGTCGATATTTTTATTTTGTAACATAAAATCACATTGAAGTTTGGACAAGATTCCAGTTTTGATACATTTCTAAGAGCACTCGAGCCAATGAAATCACTGAATGACTGAAGTATTGAAAAAAAATTATAAGTATTAGTTGATATTTAAGTTAGATGCAAAGTAAACTTTCTTCTAGAATTTTACCCCATTTTCATTCATTGTATAATACATACATATTATAATATTATATGAACCATGATTGCATTAACATGTACTACTCATGTTGCTTTATTACTATATTAACTCTTGAAAAAAAATGAAAGAGCCTGCAGGTGGCATCTAATAAAGATTTATTGTAATTGCTTATATTTTGCATCTGTGATCACCTCATGATAAGTTACAGTAATTTTATGACCTTTCCTACATCCAAAGAGATTGCTTTCTAATCTTAACTGGAAACTACATTATGAGTGCTGTTGAATTCCTTCAGAATTATATATTTGAAGATGGGTTACATATTTCAATATCCTAACTACCCCTAAAAAAAGAACCCTTTAAGATTTAGTCAGTACATTACAGATAACTCTAACTTTTTTTTTAAACAATATAAGATTTCACAGCTTCAATTATGTGCCAGGCACTATGATAAGTGCTTTACAAATATCTCCTTTGATCCTCATAATAACCTTGAGAGGTTAGTGTTATTATTCCCATTTTACAATTGAGTAATTGAAGAAACTGAGTCAAAAAGAGGTCAATCGACTAGCATAAAGACACAAGCTCTTAAGTATTAGAGGCTGAATTTGAATTAAAATCTTCCTGAATTTCAGGTCCAGCACTCTATCTACTAGCTGCCTAGGTTAACCAATTGTATACAGGATCCAGGCTAACGGGATAATTGAATTTCCCACATTTATATAAGCAAACCAGAAAGTACTTAAACTGTTATTTCATCTTCAAAAGAACTGCTTATTGAAATTATATATTAAGTTCCTGCTGTTTGCAAGTCAATAGATTAAGAACTAGTTTCTGAAATTCCCTGTTCAACTCTTTTCTTCATAGCAAGTATTAAGGCTTATGATTAACCCGATGGTGACATCTGACATTTAAAAAGCTCTTTAAAGGTTACATAGCTTATCACATTTGACCTTTAAGCTCTATGGAGTAAATACTTCAGTTTCTGGTTTAATTTTCCAAAGGAGAAATCAGGAACCCAGCAAGGTAAAATGACTTCCTCAAAGTCACACAGTTATACTTGTTAGAACTTTTGACTTGAGCTTACTATATTGCATTAATGTATTGATAAGGAAGGTTGTTTTTCTAGGAAGATATCTCTGTCTTGCCAAAAAGAATGATACATTTATAGTAATAATGATTAATTTAGAGTTCTTAAATTCTTTAGCAAAGATATTTTTTTCTTTTATGCTGCAGAAAAGAAATTCCTGACTCGGACATGAATGAGAAAAGCTTTCCAAACTGGGTTTCACTTTTCAACTGAGATCCATGGACCTCCCCACCCCAAGGAATTAAGAAATATATTTTAGTTGTCCTTTAAAATTGAATGGGGAAGTGGCAGCTAGGTAGCACAGTGGATTGAGAGCCAGGCCTGTAGTAAGAAGGACCTGGGTTCAAATCTGTCCTCACATACTTTTTAGCTCTGTGGCTTTGGGCAAGTCACTTAACTTCAGTGGTATTGGTTATCACATAATGATGAATAAGAAATAACCTTTGCTTTCTAGTAACTTGATATCTGAAGGGAAAAAATAGATATGTAGCACAATTGATTGTGATAAGGATTCAGCAGATTGCAGAGGGATTTGAATTTCAAAGTAAGCTGTTTGGATTGTATCTTATGGACAATGGTGAGCCATTGAAAGCTATTGAGCAAGGAGTTTATATGAGTGGAATAGTGTTTTAGGATGATTTATCTGTCAGCTGTGTATAAAATCATTTTCCAATTAGTAGACTGTATTCAAACTAATCAGTTAAGAGGTTATTGTAGTAATCTGAACAAGAGCTGACATGACCTGGAGTGGTATGGTTGAGAAAGAAAGAGAAGTGTTATAAATGATATTGTGGAAAGTCAATTGACAGGATTGATTTCATATGAAGTGAGTAGGGACAGTGAGAAAGAGGGAAAAGTTAAATACATAGAGAGATTCTGCCCAGGTTTCTCTCTTCCCTATTTGCCTGTTTCTCCACACTTATGTCCTAGTTAATTTCACCTGAAATAATCCCTTTCAGGTACACCCACATTATTTAACCCTTTCCCATTCATGCTTTGCTCAGCAAATTCAGGAATACTCTTTTTCAGCCTCTTTTCTTTTTGTTCTTTGTGTAAACACGACTCTAATAACAGCTGAGTACCGTTTTAACTATTGAAGCACAAGAACCTACAGAAAACTGAAGTTCTGAAGTAGCATTACATATAAAGGTGATGTCAAGACAGAGAACCAAGAATTGAATTATTACTTGCTCCTTTACTGGGTGGCTTTGGGCAAATCATTTATTGTCACAGGGATGGGTGAAGTGGACTGGATGATCTCTAACATAACTTCATTCTAAAAGGATAATCCTATAAACTAGTGTTAAAAAAATCTAAAATAATTTCTCAGGATTATAAAGAGTTAAAATATGAAATATATTAAATCAGATCTCCTTTTCCTTTGATACCAACATTGACTAATAATTTTTAGAGTTTACCTTGAATTTTATTTTTGTTTAATTTCTCATTTTACATTATAAAACACATTTCAATCCATGACATTAAATAGTCTAGGAGTCTGTGACCAATGACTCCCATTAAACAAACAAAATAACCTTCTAAGAATAAAATACCTTATTATTAATAGTGATAAGAATGTATAGCTTACATTTATATATCAGGTGATAATGACAAACAGATATGTACAACATACCTTCTTTGGTCTATGGAAGAACACTATGAGACTAGAACTATTATCCTCAATTTACAGAAGTGAAAACCAAAGTTCAAATAGATTAAATGACTATGTTCAGAGTCACACAGTTATTTCATATGAAAGATGGGATTTGAACGCTTGTTCCACACTCTTCTGATGTCATAGGTTAGTGTTTGAGAGGACCTGAGAGATTATTTAGGATATTCCCCAGGCCCTCATTTTTCAGAGGAGGGAGCTGAATCCCACAGAACATAAGTGATTTGGCCTGAATCATACAAGCAGTGAACACCTGATGGAGCACTTAAAACCCAGGCCTTCTTACCCCTGGGCCCAGGGCTTTTGCCTGATATTTGTTATAAGGGCAAATGAGGCATCTTTCTATTTTCCTCTTAGTTGGAGAACAAAACCGTGCCTATATTGATTAAACATTGAGGAATCTGGGTGCATTATGAGATTGTCCAGAGAGTGGCAGATGTAGGTGGTGCATCCAAATGATCCCTGTAAAATAATGATCCTTAAAGGCAAACAGTGATGCTGTCTGAACATGCAGCTTTTGGTCAGGAATTGAAACAAAGTAAACAACTCTAACCCATTTTTATTCTGCAGTCATGGTTTCATCAAAACAGAGCTTCTCAGAGGGAACATTCCTTTTGTGGGACTCATGGGCATCTAAGCTCAGGTATTAACTTTCAGCTTTCCTTTTCACCAAGGTTATTTACTGACTTCTACAAAGTGAAAGTTCCTTTAAAGAAATCAAACTGTGGTTGGAATAGCACATTTCTTGCCAGGAGAAATACTTGAAATTAGTTTTTTGCACTTATTTTGCAATGCTATTTTAATCAATGTTTGGTAGTTTCTGAAAAATTAAGAAAACCACACAAATACAGATTTGTGTGTATTAAAGATATAAATTCTTTTATACCCATTTTATGTCAGCCAAGCATCATATTATGGTGTGACAAAATGACTAGGCCAATAAAAATCCATATGACCTCAACCATATAACCTTGAGCATCTCAAACTCTGTTATAATTTACATGTTCATAACATGAGTGAGCTGAACGGAATGAATTCTATGGTTTTTCCACCTATGATAGTCTGTGATTTAAAAAAAAAAACAACTATGTAAATCTTTGCCTTTCATCTAGACAACAGAAGACAAAAGAAAATTAAAAAAAACCAAAATGTTATTAATCGAGAAGTGATTAGAAGTACTATAATGTCAGAAACCGTCTTTGTTAAGAAATTAAAATCTCACAGCATGAATATCTTGGATTAATTTCAGGCTAAGCTGGCTATTAGCCAAGAAGTAAATGTATAATACAACTCTAGATTGAATCCATTCTTTAAAAAAAAGATTTACAAAGTTTAAAACCATAATCAATGAAGTAAAGCAATTAAAGAAATTCAGAATATATTGTCAGCCATAAGGAAAGCTGAAAGATGCAGCTGCCATTGGTTCATTTAAGATGAGCGTGGATAGAGGAGCAAAACACTTTTTATTCTGGTGACTATTCCAATCTAATGTGGGAAAATTTTTGCAGAATTTTCCAAAATTTTGTACCTGAGCAAATAAACTGATAAAGCCATATTGCTGGAGCAGAAGTCTGATTTCCATAGCTGGTGATGTAATTTATTCATTTTCCAGAGAAATAGTGGAGGATGGTGCTGGGGAGTAATCAGGTACAACCTATAAAATTATACACCATCCTAGGATCATAGATTTAAAGTTTAAAGGTATCTCAGAAATGATCAAGACCAGCTCCTCCATTTTGTGGATGAGAAAATTGAGGTTACACAGATAGTCAAAAGGAGAGCTGGTGTCTGAATTTGTGTCCTCATGATCCAAAAAACAGTTTTATTTCTCTTGGGCTTTGGTACCTCAGTCTCTGAAGAGTGAAGACCACCCTTTATCATCATCACTCCAGGCTTCTTCTGAAACTTCTAACTTTTGAGATTTCTGCTACAAAATTAAATGTGACAGACCTGAATACAAAAAAATTAAATTTCACAAGTAAATATATATGGAAAGTATAGTGAGAGAGTATTTTATGCAGAAAATACCTGTTGATTTCAGGGTATTGCAGAATCTTTATGTCAGTAGTATACTCTGTTATTGTGCTAATGTGACGTCAGAAAAATTGAAAACATAGTGCTCAGGTTTCGGGAAATGATGCTCATCCCTTGTAAATGCAGGACTATAGACTTAGAGTTTCAATGGATCATGGAAATCATTAATTCCAGCTTATTTATTTCATAGATAAGTAAAATGAAGCACAAAGAGATTATGTGATTTGTCCAGGATTATGCAGTAGTAAAGAATCTGAAATAGGATTTGAACTCAGGTCCTTCTAATTCCAAATCCAATTCCATATTCATTATGTCACATTATCTAACCTAATTTGCCTTGCACATACAAAATCTGAAATACTGTTTTTAGGTCTAATATAACTTCTTTAGAAAGGACATGGAGATGATGATGGAGAACTATCAAAAGACAGCAATCAGAATGAAGAGTATTGAATTCATGTTACTTAAAGAGAAAATGAGTGAACTGGGGATATTTACTATGGAGAAGACCACAATCAAAGAATGGAGATGAACACTATCTTCAGATATTTTAAAACCTGATACTTTGAGAAGGAATTTCATTAGTTTTGCTGAGGGCAAAGGCAGGAGTTGTAAGTGGGCATTGAAGAGAAGCAATTTATTTTGAAAATTTGATTTGAAAAAAAATAGATTTGAAAAAACAATGTCTTAACCATTTGTGTCTCAAACTGAAATGGACTGCTATGGTGGGGAAGTCAACTCAGCAAAAGATCTTCAAATAAAGACTAGAATGATAAGTTATATTGTAGAAATTATTTTTTAGGGATTGGAAGAACTGCATCATCTCAAGACCTTTTCTAATTCTGAAATTCTCTGATTTCATGATTTATTATTAAGCCCCAGAAATTCAACTAATCAATATTATTTGAGCATCAGTACTTTACTCAACATCATCATGCATACAATGTAAATTATTAGAGAGATGTGGTACCTGACGTTAAGAAAGTTATAGTCTCAATGGAAGATGTCATTAACATTTGTGAAATAATTACATGATGCCAGCCTTTGTGGCCCAGTGACACTTGAAGAAGGAACGTTCTCTGAAAAAGGAAGAAAGTATTTGTTAGGGAATGTGAGAGTCAAAGTTATCCCACCCTGAAGTTTCCCTCTGCTCCCAAAAATAGATTATGCAGGGAATGCCTAAGTAAATTATATGGTATAAATAATGTGGTACAATAGTAGTTAAGAAAAAGTGAGACATCAGTATGAAGTATAGTACTAAATATAGAGGAATGGGAGGGCATCATAGGCAGACAGAAAATATGAGATTTAATATTTGGTAGAATTTTGTAACTGAGTGGAAATGGAATTGAATTTGGAATGAATAAAAAGAGGTAAAGACAATAGACTCATTTCTAGGCTTAGAGACCAGTAATTGATCTTCCTAACAAAATTGCTGCTAAGTGAGTGACCAATTCACAATGTTCTCGTGTGCCAAGAAAAGACATTACTATCTTGTTTTTTCCCCTGCAAAGTTTTCTTTCAAATGTTTTTCAGAGTATTAAATATTTTAAATTTTTAGAAAAAATGAAATTAATTCCTCAAAACATAGAAACTAATTTTCTTTTGCTCAAATTTTTCTGCTTTTGTCTATACCTCTTTGCCTTAGAAGACATCAGAGATCTCAGAAAAAGTTTAAACACAAAGGAATTCCCATACTGGAACATATTAGTGAATGTCACAGAGAGCAAAATATATTATTTCAGAATATGAATGAGAGAGAATGTTTTTAGGAAAGCTTCGTAGTTGCTTTCCATGACATCAACCCTTGAAGCTTGTCTTGTCCCTAGAATGATCTTCCCTTCAAGTTCAACTAAGTAAATGTTTCATATGAACCATCTAAAGTGATTCTCACCTTTCTGCTCCCAGAGACAGTGAAATTGCTGCTGTTATGCTTTACAAACCTTCTGACATCTCATTCATGACATGATTGACAGACTGCCTAACAGTTTGAGCAGCCTCCAACATGGCATAAATATTTGGATGAATCCACCATGGATGTGCAAGAAATTAAGTCAATAAATTTAATCAAGTATGTTTCTATTTTTACTTGTGTAAGTTGACTTTACTTAGACCACAGGAAGGACTGACTAACAATTCTTGACTTGATAGTGATCAGAATAAGTTACTTTGAAAACTGATGTTGGAAAAGATGTCATAGTTCATTTTTCATCTTACTATAACTGAGAAATCTCTAGCTTTAAGTATCACCAAACATTGAGCACATTTCTGCCATTTGTTTTTACCATGTGAGTTACACTTACTTGAAAGGGACAATTTATTAAGTTATCATTTTCTTTGATCAACCCACTAAGTCCATTCCCTTCAAGACATTTCAGGACTTAGTAAGGATTTCACGAAATAGTCAGGCAAAAGAAAAATTACTGGCCTTTAATGAACAAATTTAAATGAACAAATAAGAAGGCCTTTAATGAACAAATTTTAACTTGAACAGTGGAGTACAAAGTACAGAGGGTAAGGTCAATGGGTTCAAACAGTAGCAATCCAGAATTCTCTGGGATTACTGGGTGGTGGGGATATTATAGTTTACATCCAGAGGAGTCACAAGAAATTTAGTCATAATGTAGTCTTCAAACTACAAAATGATCAATAATGGATCTTCAAAAAGGTGCCTTTGAACTTAGCCTATTCAGTGTGCATTTTCTCACTCTTCCTATTCTTTTTACTTTCAACAAGAGCAAGTTGGTGCTGTGGCTTAGGGATTTGGATTTTATAAGAGGCAGGTTCTTGTTTAGAATCAAAGGGTGAGAATTTGAGAAAGACCTTAGGCATGATCTAGTCCAAATGATTCATTTTATATATGAGGAAACTAAAGCCCAGAGAAGAAGATTAATTGCCCAGTCATGCAGGTTTGAAAATAACAGAGCCAGGGTTAGAACTAAGGTTATCTCATTCCAAACATTATTCCTATTACAAAACACTACCCTTTATTCATGTCTATTTAAGTGGAGCATTGATCTTTGATATCATAGCTCGAAAAATGCAAGAGATTGGCAAACGTGAAGCAAGAAAATTTCTAGCATTGGAACAATCCAGCATTGATAATTCTAGCAGAAGGAGATAATATTAAACATAAGAGAAAGGAGAGATCTAAGACAGAGGAAGGCTATGATAAATAAAATTTAAGAACTCCAATTATTTTCCCCAAAACAAAGATTTTTTTCTAATTCATGTATCTAAAAAAATTAAATCACAAGAGTAACTACAGGCATCAAATGTCCCTTGAGGAGGAATTCAATCTAAAGACAAACAAAAAAATAAATAAAAGCAAAAAAAGCAGAGTTTTGTAGAATGGATTAAAACTTTATCAAAGTTATGTAACCAAAGGATTTTTTTAAAAATTAGTTTCCTTCAAATGGCAGGCTGCATGACTGTCTTAAACTAAAATTTAGTTTGCAAATATTTAATTTATGCATTTTCCCATGAGCATAACTGGTCTGGCACATAAAGTGAGGTATATGCACATTGAGATGTAAATGATGCCTTTGATTAAGCAGGGATAACTGACTCTAAGGATAAGATAGCATGTATTCTCTCCATGTTAAACTCTTATTAGTAATTTAGAATCCAGTTTAAATACCTATTTTTCATGTTTTAATCCACTGACAATAAAATTTTAGCAATAAAAGTATTTAGAAATGTGAAGCTTGCTCATTAACTCTTTACATTTAACTTGATTACTTCAGATTTCCAAAGAATCACACTACTTCTTGCCCTATTTATAGCACCGTTCAATGACACTGACTTCCTCAGAGTTCTTTGCACACACTTCTCCCAAATCTCATCATTTTCACTAACTTTCCACCATCCTTGAAACACACTGTCTCCTCTTCTTCTTGGCTTCCTTTAGTCCTGAGCTAAAGTCCCATATTTCACAGGAAACCTTTCCTAGTCTTCTATTATCTTACTGCCTTCACTTTCATAAAATTTCCCATTTACCCTATATCTATCTTGTTGGTACATGGTTGCTTACATGTTACCTCCTTCATTAGACTGATCTCCTTGAGAGCAGGGACTTCTTTTTCCATTTCTTTGAATCCTCAGTAATTAATACAATGCTTGAAATATAGTGATTAATAAATGCTATTAAACTGACTCCCTGACCATCAGAATTATTTGTCCATTCAGTCTCAATTACTTACATTTACTTTAAAAATAAGATTTTACTTATCTGCTTATAGGGTTGCTATTCTTCTGATTCCATTTCTCCCAGTTTCTTTTATATCATAAAAATCTTTCCAAATTTCCATATTTGCATTTATAATTAATACTTATACATAGGATGAATGATTACATTGATTACCATTATCTTATTTTTTTAAATCTGGCATTAACAGTACTTTGATTTCAATATGATCATTTTTATGGCACCATTATACTTTAAAATCCTATGAATAGAGATTTAGCTCACCATAGTTAGAGTCTGAGGATAAATAGCCAAGAAAAGATATCAATTCTATGAAGATGAGAGCCAATTTTTATTTATTTCATGTTGTCTTTAGTCTGATTTTTGTGTCCTTAATTAGCCTGTTTAGAGTTAGATATGGTGTCAGTTGAAGATGTGTATTGAAACCATGGAGAAATGATGGCAGGACTTGTGCTTGTATCTTTGAATCACTTTCCATTTAGATGTTAACACTATTCAGAATTAAGATTCTCATGCCATCTATGTATTTGAGCACCAGCTACCCTTGCATACTGAGATGATATGTATGGTTCCTGCTTTTCTTCCCTATTTTCCCTTAGTCCTCAAAAGTAGGAGAGCCCCTATCCACATATCTTAGGCACTAATTATGCCTTCAATATTTTTATTCATTTGTTGCCACTTACATCTCCTGAGCACATCTCTGCTACAATCCCCATGAAGCATTTTGTTTTTAAACTAGCTCTAAGCCTCATGTAACTCAGAGGTAGGTCCTTATTTTGGTTTGCTTGGGATGAGAGGTTAGAAAATAGCAGGCATGATGTTTTTAGAATAATAAATAGGAAAAACATTGGGAATTCAATTATCTAGTGCTTAATCACCTTTGGTTCCCCCAAAGACTTGCAAAACTATCTTCTCTTGCATAAGTGCCAAAGGATCCTGGGATCATAACCAATCCTTGTGTCTTTAGTTTTAGAAAAATATCCAGAATAGACAAGCTCTTCTTTTCAAAGTTTCTAACTCATCTTAGGGGAGAAAAAGCTAATGCCTTTCATTCCCTGCCTCTTCAAGTAGACAGTTGGGTACCTTTAAAAGACTTCAAATGTTTCCAGCATTCTAATTTTCATCTCCTATTGTCCTCCCCGTTGACTTCAAGTTAATGTATAATATGAAGTAGGACATCCCTCATAAATTCTATATCATCAGAGTAATGTGACTCTGATGATGTACTGCATTTGGAATTAGCTCTGGCATAAAAGGACGACAGGGGGGCCCAGGAGGGATTTTGATTTTCTTACTCTTCTTGAAGTGTGATAAGTATAATTATAGTTAGCAGCAAACAGAAGTGTTTCTTCAACTAGCATACTTTGTGGGGTCCTTTAAACTTCTATGAGATCGTTATATCTTCTGATTAGGTGCCTCAGGCCCAATAAATATGAATCTCCAGTAAGTGGAATGTTAGTTCTGACACCTTGCCAGGGGCAGGGGATTTGGGAGTACTTCTTGGTCTTAACAGTTTAATGATGCTTCTTTGTCATGTTGGGTATTTCATTTGCTTCACTTTCAGAGTGCTGGACTGGAAGGCAGAAAGAAGTGAATTCAGATATTACTTCTGGCACTTACTTGCAGTGTGTCTGTGGGAAAATTACTTCTCGAAGTCATCTTCCTCATCTGTAAAATAAGCATAATGGCATTTGTGGCATGTTATTTTGTAGGATTGTTTTGCAGTTCAAAAGAGCTCATCTTTGTAAAGTACCACCAACCTTTAGTCCTAGATGAATGTGAGTAGTGATAGTTATTATTTAAAAAGAAATATCAGAATCTGAATGATAGTACTTATAAGATTATTTTAGAAGGATTTTTCATAATCCATTTTGATAGATTCTTACTTAATGAAATGTACAAGGGCAGATACATGGTCTAGTGGATAGAATGTCAGTCCTAGAACCAAGAAGACTTGGATTCAAAAATTTGATCTCAGAAACTTACTAGCTGTGTGAACCTAGGCAAGTCACTTAAACCTTTTTGCCTCAGTTTCCTTATCTGTAAAAAGAGCTAGAGAAGGAAGTAGCAAATCATTCCAGTATATTTTCCAAGAAAACCCCCAAAGGGGTCACAGAGACTGATTCATGGCCAGAAAATGCCAGAACGACAAAAGCAGATATTAAGGCAATGATGTTTTTATAGTGAAACACTTTTTGTGGAAAGTCAAAAGGTAGATACATTTTCTAAAGGAAATGAAAGTTACCATTAAAACAAAAAACAACCCTTCCATCATAGAATCAATACTGTATATTGGTTCAAAGGCAGAAGAGAGGTAAGAGCTAGATATTGGGGAGGGGGGTGTTAAGTACTTGCACCGAATCACAAAAGTAGGAAGTGTATTTGAACCCAAGACCTCTCATCTGTAGGCCTGGCTCACTCTCCCCCAGGTCACTTAGTTGGTCCTATCATTGTTTTTAAAAATCATTTGTAAAGCCAGTAACAAAAAAAATCCTAAAAATAATACTGAGCCAAATATCATTTGCTCTCCAGGCTACTCTGTGAAGTGTTAATCAGTGCACAGTGGTAAATCTGCTTTTAAGTGGAAGAATCTTTAAACATATTTGCAAAAAAAATCATGAATTTGGATGAATAGGAGTGGGAGGAAGCCTGTGCCATAATTCAAATAGTATCGAATTGCCTGGATACAGATTCTAGAGTTTGGTTAGCTTCTATCATACTAAACATTTTTTTGAGTTCCTAATGGGCATGGAGTTGGCCACTGGGACTGTGCCTGCATTTTGCATAGCTACCACTATGTGTAGAATGCAATTATTCTGGTTACATGACTTTAAAGATAGACTTTCTCTGTAGGCTATAACCCATCAGTATCCACAGGTCATATTCTCAGATAAAAAGATAGAAAAATTGCTAGTACCCATTGATTGAAAGAATTTCTCCATCAAGAATTCTTCCAACTGAGAAGATCAAAGGTCCCTGCCAAAAAAGGGGGGAATATAGCTATATTAATATATTAATATGCTTATATTAATATATTTATATACAAAACCATATGTAGACACAAACCTATATATACATATATGGGAACAATGGCTTTTGTTGATTAAAAAGGAGAGCCATTAATTCTCAAAAACCAAGTCATTTTTATTAAATGTTCAGCTATTAAAGTCTTCAAAAAGAAAAATATTCCTAACATTTAGGAATGAACTTCTGATATGACAAAATGCATTAGAGGGTATACAGTAAATCATGACAATAAATTTCTAAAAACCCTTAGTGTCTGATATTAAGGAAGTGATCATCATGCTTTAGCCTATCATTGTAAGACTATATCTACAATGCTGCTTCAAGATGTGGGTGCCTCGTTTTAGGAAGACCATTGATAAACTAAATTGTTCAGTTGGGATTGGGAAGAGCTTCAATAGTCTGACATTTTGAGGTTCTCTTAAAAGAAATAGAGATGTTCAGACTGAAGAACTGAAAACATAACAGGATATATCAGCTGTCTTCAGAAATGAAAAGGACTTTTGTGAGGAAGAGGGATTAGATTATTTGGTTTGACCCCGGAGGACAGAACTAGGAACAAAGGATGTAAGATATAAAGAGGCAAATTTAGATTTGATATAAGGAAATGCTTTCTGTATGTCAAAACTTTCCAGAAATTAAATTAGCAGACCTTTGGGTAGGTGGTAAACGTGACTTTTCCTTAGGTATCAGTTAGTCTGAGTGTACCCTGTAATATGACTTCCAGATTCTGTTTCCCAGGCAATAATGTAATATCTGACCTGGTCTCAGAAAATTTTGTTTCTTACCATAGTTGCATCTCTGCAAAATTTTACTTTAAAATATTATGTCTTGGTGTCCATTTACTTTTTATACTGACCAGAAGACATAACATCGCTAGCTATTCTTTATCTTTCATGTCAAAAAAAGTCAGACCTGAAAGATGATAATTTCAGATATTCTCCTTTAAAAGATGAAGAGTGTGAGACCTAGAGATATTAAGCGACTTTCTCAGCCTCATGGCACTACTTAATGGCAGAGACAGTCTCCTGTACCATTTTGCCCAGACTATCCATGTGATGGGTACTTGATCAACTCACATTCAGGGCATAGTTACTCCAGAAACCAAAATTGGTATAGGATAGAAATTAAGAAGATACATACCTAATATCTTGGTTTCCTGCCTCTGTTCCCTTCAACACAATATAAAATAAAGTCAAGAGAAGGAAGCTTGGGCACCAGTAACATAATATGCCTTCCTTCTTTGGAGTCACTGGCCCAGGCCATTGTTATATATTTGAATGCCTTACTATCATCTTCTCTTTTAAGATTATCTGTGCACTTCATTAACCTATCATTGACTCCTTTTTTATACAGTTAATGGAAACAGTATAATACTGAATTGCATTTTGAAAAGATGTTTGTCAGCATATTCTGACATCTCTCTGCTACTTGACACACTTCTGGTTATCATTAGCCTTTGACGAGAGTCCTTCAGTGGATTTTCAGTTCATTTGGCAATAAATGTAGCCAATTCAATTTGGATCGATACATTTTAAATTTCCAATCTAAGTGACTTATAAGGTTTATTTTTCTGTGAGCATTTTCAATGGAAAGAATAAAGGATGCAGAGTCAAAGGGTCCATATTCAAATTCCAGTTTTACAGCTTATTACCAATTATGGCTTTAGGGAAGTCGTTTTTCCTTTTTGTGACTTGGATTTTTCAGAAATGAAATAAGAACATTTCTGAGGGCCATCCCAGTTCTAAATATATGATCTGTGGACTTCCTTGGACCCAACTTTCCTTATCCCAAAAATGAAGAAGTTGGACTGATAATCTGTGAGGGCCCTGCTGTCTCCACATTTTGTAAAATCATACAACTCTAGATATGGAAAGGACCTTTATCATAATCTAGTTTCATGTCTTGATTTTATAAATGAGGAAATAGAAACCCACAGAAATGAAGTGTTCATAGGAGCGCTGGCATTCAGATTTAGTCCTCCTGACTTCTAGTCTATTACTCCTTTAATCACACTACAATTTCTCCTTTCCATCTTGTTTGTATTGTAGCTTGTCAATTCAGAGACTTTGGGTCTTTTAATAGCCACTGAACATTAGGATACTTGGATGAATGTTACATGGAAAGGTGAAAGTTCAGCTCCTTCCATAAATATAGATGCCCATTTGACCTAGATTTGACAAGTAGACAAATTATTGATTAGCACCTCCTTCCCAAAGTATACGTGAATCTGAAGACATAAGTAACTCGATCCTAAAAAATGGGTTTTTCAAAATTACCTCTTTTTTCCCCTTCTTATAATTCTAGTTCTCTTTCTCAGTTTTGGAAATATTTGTTTTAATAAATCTCAGATTTTTGTGTTGTTGGCATGTATGGTTTTTTTTAGGATTTTTTTATGTGGGAATACAAATTTAATGAACATTTTCTGACATTTTCTGATTATCCATGTTCTTTCCATCCCTCCATCTTCTCTCCTTTATCCCCTCACTGAGACATCAGATAATATGATATAGGTTATACATGTATTACCATGCAAAATATTTCCATCTTCATCATGTTAGTGCGTAAGTTTCTACAGTCTTTCTGTATACATTTTTTCATGTGCTGCCTCCCTGTTCTTCACCTCTGCTATTTTTCTCCCTCAGATTTCTAATGATTCTTTTTTCTAGCCTTGACATTTCTTTCCTGAAAAAAAACAAGGCACTTTGGGATGAACACCTGTGCTACAGAAAGAACTTGCATGATGTTTCCACTGAAGCATTCTACAGAACAGGCTCCAGAGAAAGTTGGAATAAATCACTTTAAAAACATTTTAAATGGATAGTTCCCCAGAATGACATAGTAAAGTACACTCTGGGGGCAAAATGGGGGGAGAAAAGCATTCATGCTGTACAGGCAGAGTAAAAAAAAATACCAGGATACCAGAATAACTAAAATGTGAAAGATGTTTGAGTGAACATAACAATTGAAACTGTACACCAAAGATAAAACGAACATATATGAGGAGGAAGAAAGTCAGAAGTTCGAGAGTCTGGTTTCTCTCATCCATCAATCATAAATGCATGTTAGCAGTTTCCCTGATAACAATAGGGACATCTAACAAAGGATGGAACATCATCTAAACATCAACTAAGATTGTTTTTAAATATTAGCCTAGCAATGATTAACTTAAAAATGAAAGTATCAGTTCCTGCTTCTTATCAGACTTAAATTAACACCCATATTCCTGAAGATCTCAGACTCATGTGATAAATGTTTTCAGGACAATTGCATAATATTTTCATTTAGAAATGGTTTTCTCTATTCATCAGCCTAAATTATTTTAAAAGACAATTTAGTGCCAAGTGGACTACTCCTCCTCTTGTAAACTTTTTGCAGACAACAAATAAAAGTATATGTTTTTAAGGAACTGTTTGAAGAATAATCAAGCCCAGTATTATAGCATGAAGGAGGGAAGAAGTATCATTAGTCTTCATCTCTAGGACATTTGACTCCCTCTCTTCTGACATGAGAAGAAAGAAAGAAAGAAAGAAAGAAAGAAAGAAAGAAAGAAAGAAAGAAAGAAAGAAAGAAAGAAAGAAAGAAAGAAAGAAAGAAAGAAAGAAAGAACCATAGGAAGAACTGGATATAACATGATTCTATGTACATATTTCTGTATACTGATGAAAATCCCATTCCAATGGACTATAAGACTGGACATTTTTTTCTGCTGCCTTTTTATTTCATTCTAGTTGATATTGATTGAAAGAAATGGGTTATAGCCTGGAGTTTAGATATATGTGCTATACAGAACATTTCTTCTTTTAATTATATATAGTTTTCTGCCATTATTTTTCTTTTATAAAATATATTTTTTATTTTCCAAATTACAGACAACAATTTTCAACATACATTTTCTGAAATTATGAGATCCAAATTTTCTTCTTCCCTCCCTTTCCTATCCCTTCCTGAAGATGGTAAGATGGTTTAGATTAAGGATATATTATCATGCAAAACATACTTCCATATTGGTAAGAGAATATTCATATAAAAGAGAATAGTCATATAAAAACAAAACTCTAAAACAAAAACACAAATAAACTAAAGTGAAAAATAATGTGCTTTGACATTCATTACAACTCCAAGAGTTCTTTCCCTGGAAGTGAATAGCATTCTTTCTCATAAGTCTTCAAAATTGTCCTGGATAATTGTATTACTAAGAGTCTTTAAGTCTTTCACAAATGATCATTGTACAATGCTGTTATTATTTTGTGTAATGTTCTAGTAGTTCTGCCTATTTCACTGTTCACCAGGTCATGAAGGTCTTTCAAGCCTTTTTTCTAAAATCATCCTGCTTATCATTTCTAATAGCACAATAGTATTCTATCACCATCAGATTCCACAGTTTATTCAACCATTTCCCAATTGATGGACATCTCCTCAATTTCCAATTCTTTGCTACCACAAAAAGAGTTGCTATAAATATTTTTGTACAAGTAGGTCCTTTCCCTTTTTAAAAAATTTCCTTTGGGATACAGATCTAGTAGTGGTATAACAAGATCAAAGGGTATGCAGTTTTATAGCCCTTGGGCATACTTCCAAATTGCCCTCCAGAAAGGTTGGATCATTTTACAACTCCACCAAAAATGCATTGGTGTCTCAATTTTGCCACAGAAAAACTTTCATTATATTGATATTTATCACAATTGGATTTGCTTATATAGCTCAATTGATCCATCATTTCATCAGTGTGTGTATGTATGCCCTTATTCACTCAAGATACATTGTCACCTGTCAAAGTCCTTTAATCCTTTGCATTCTCCAAATCTTGATCATGTTTTTCTCACTTCCCTTACTAATAGTTTTTTCTTTTAATATTTCATGAAATGTCTAGCTATTCTTTTTTAATTTTCTTTATATCATAGGAGGAGGAGAAAAAGTAACAGTAATAATAGCAGTTCCTCTTTTATAGCACTTTAAAGTTTGAAAAATGCTTTACAAATATTACTTCATTTTTATAACTATCCTTCGAGATAGGTGATATTATTATTCCCATTTATAGTTGAGAACAGTGAGGCAGAGGGAAGTTAAGTGGATTGCCCAGGGTCATGAAACTTATAAGTATCAGAATGGATTTGAACTTAGTTAAGGAACACCAAGGTTCCATAATAGACTTGTCTTCTTTTCTTCTTGTGCTCAAGGCACCATTAATAATATATACTGGATCTTTTTATTTTCTCCTTAATGTACCTTGCCATTGACCTTCAGAAGTCACCTGATATTCTCTTTCCACTGAATTCCCAGGATCAGGTGATTAGCTTTGCTCATATCACAACTAGAAAAACATTGGTTTTTAAGATACGGACTTGACATATTTTGTTCTAGAAGACTGGTTCATTGTAATGGTATTTTCCCTAATGAAATTAACTTATGCCTTTTAGAAAATGTGATTAATGCTTTATTCCCTATGGAGCAGGTAGAGTTTTACTTATTTGGAATAGGTTGACCTGCTCAAGCTTGGAATCAATGAACTTTGACCAGTAACATTGATTCCCCTTCTATACAAATTACCTGAAGGAACATGCATAGATAAACAAATATCAGTCACCACTTCATTTAATTTACTGTCATTTCACCAGCAGTTATTTTAACTCTCTTTGTTATATCTTACCTGATGCATGGGATGGGAGAGGGAAAAGAAGTGCTAGGAAAAAGTTGTCCCCAGATGAAATTTTCAATTTAAATAAGGTAACTTATTTGTAGGTGACAATGTAGGTGACAGTCTATGAAGGAGACATTCATAATATAGGGAGCTGGAGTAGACCATCTCTGGGTTTCTTTCCAACTTTAATTATTTCATTCAACAAGGAATTGTAAAGAGCCTACAATGTACAGTGTTGGGATAGTCTTTATTAATATGAAAGCCAAAATGAAATAGATAAAATACATTCTAACATCCTATGATTTTATCAGTGTTCATTAATGAATAGTCATCACAAAGGTAGTTAAGAAGTAGCCAGGTTTTTTGTTCTAGAACTGGTTGGTTTATGGACTCAATATTCTTTGTTTGTGATCTGCTTATTTTTTATGAAATGTGTCTTTGATATCAAAGACAAAACTATAATATGTGCATGTATGTATGTATACATATTTTAAAGTTTAATTCTGCTAATTGAATCATAAAAATATGAACTCTACGTATATTCTGTGTTTATAAATATATAGAATGGAATTTTCCATGAACGGTATGGAAGTCATCCTTCATTCTAATTGGTGAGCAAGTTAGTTATGAGATATTCTTCCATTAGAATAGTCTTTTTGAAGTAGGACACAGTCTCTGCACCATTCTGTGAGTTTTCCATCCCCAAGAACCATTAGTGGATGGAATTTGTGATTTATAGTAACATTCCTAACAAATTTCATGGTTGTTAATAGCTACTTATTTTCCTGTACAAACTATTTTTCCTCTCTTTCCTGATGGCAATTAACTATGAAACTGGTTGTAAACTACTGGTAATGATCAGTTTGTCAGAGATGATTGTCTCACAGTGCCATATTCCATAGTAATTAGATAAAGCATCTTTAATTGCTAATAACGGCTGACAAATTGTGATTTTTTTAAAGACTCAGAAAGCTTCCATGGAAGTTATGGAGTATAATACTTCTTTTCCTGAGAGAGGGAGAAAGGGGGGAAAATAATCATCATCTTTAGGCTTCCAAAAATATAACCAATGTGACAGGTTTTGAGTTTTTAAATAAGAAAACCAGTCTTTCTATAGCAAAGATGAGAGGAAATATACTCTCCATCACATTTCTTTTAGGAAGCAGGGGTCCTTCCTGGTCATGTTTGATATTTCTTGCCAGGATAACATCTCTCATATTTGCATCTAAACTTTGGCCTTCAAATATGACTTCCTTTAGCTCAAAAAAGGAATGGTATTTAATTCACAGGATCTCTCACAGTTAGGATTCTGATTAAACTGCAAACTATTTCTGTAAGCCAGTCCATGGCATACCCTGAGCTGCAGGATGTAAGGAGAGCTAGCACACAATACATCGAGGAGGTAGACTCATAGTTTTTTATCATCATAAACCTTATCTACCATTTCCTTGTTAAGGTCAATCAGGCTGTTCGTGGGTGCTTAAAAAACTAGTTTCTAGAATTGATATCTTGACTATTTTTAAATGTTTATATTGAGCAAAGTTATTTTGCAGGCTTCACTCATCATTTATAACTGATCCAATTAAGTATGTCATTTGCCTTAAAAGCTCTGAATGCTATCAATCTTCAAGTATTGTGATAAATTCACAGTTATTTATAATTCTGTTTTGTATTGAGAGTAATTTTGCTTTGCATAAGATAACAAAAACTTTCAAATAAACAAGTATGCTTAAGATTAGCTGAACAATTGAAATAATACCTGATATTTATATAATGACTTGAGGTTTGCAGTGTGTGCATATATATGTGTGTGTGTGTATATATATATATATGCATATATATATATATATAATCTCATTCGATCCTCCTAATAACCCTGAAAAACTATCACTGTTATCAGTACCCATCTTGCAGATTGACATTTGTAGATATATCATCGGAATCAATGTGGGAGGAAATTCTGGAGTCAGAGGACCTGAGTTCAAATTCCATATCTGACACATAACTTGTTTGACTTTGGACAAATCACTCAACATTTCACAAAGCCAACAGTATCCTTATCTGTGAAATTAAGAGATTGGACTAGATGATGATCCCTGAGGTCCCATTCAACCCTAGATTATGATCTGAGATTGAGGGACTTGCCCAAAGTCATTTAGTAAATAAATATATATTTAAGGTGAGATTGGAGTCCAAGTCTTTTAGATTCTCAGTCCATCATACATACTATCCACTATACCATGCTACTTCTTCAATGAATGATCATGAAATGGAAAATATTGAGTTTATGGGGCATAAGTGCAGATATCCCAAGTGAGGAAATTATATAAATATGAAGTAGTATAGAGTAGAGTGACAGAGGTGCTTCTTGATCATATGCATAGCTGATGAGCATCCAAGAGCTTAGAGATGGGACTATTCCTGGGATGTGGTGATGGAGGGATTATAACCCTACAAAGTCAACATGCTGTGAATTCATCTGTCACCTGGGCTCTTTTACTCTAAGGCAGAGCACTACTTCCCAACCAAGAATACTCAAGCTAGTTCTTTCTTCCTTTGTTGCTATTGTTGCTATTGTTAGTCCTTTATTTTCAGAGAGGACCAAGCAATGTCTTGACTTGAGCTCGAATTGGATTTAAGTGAGACAGAGTTGCACCAAGTCATTAAAGTCACTCTCTGCTCCAGAGTTTTCAAAGCCCAGTAGCAAGACAAAAGTCAAGATGACTGGCAGTGACCTTGGATGCAGTATATGACCTTGGCATCTCAGATGTCTGAAGAAGCTCTAAATATTCCCTTCTCTTCCCTTACTCACATTTGGATCCTTCCCCATCTCAAATCCATTAAGCACAGCCCATTTCTGTTCTGACTATGACATGAAAGGATCCTCTATCTCACTGCAGAATGTATGACTGAGGAAGAAATCAGTTAAATCTCTTGTACATGGTTACCATCACTCCAGAAGTAGATATGCTAAGTGTAGCATCGTGATAGTTGAGGAGGGGAAAGAGGTGGAAATGGGGAGATGTGGATAGGGAAAAAAGGATTATTGCTTTCTTGCTTATTTGTTTGACTTTGGATGCAGCAAAATGACACTCTACCCTCTTCATATTTGCCAGATGGCTTTAATTGCTCTACTCACCACTTCACTCTGCCTTGGAATATTCATTTCCAGCTCTGAAACTCAGCCCATCTCAGAATTACTAACAAATTATTCTCTTGAGATTCATTGGGACATAGCAAGGAGAGAAGACATTGCCCCAGTGTGTTTCTTTGTGTTGACATTATCATTGTTAATAGTATACCTCAGTGAAGTTAATATTTACAGTTTATAACCTCACAACAGTGTTGTGATGTGAGTACCCTATGTTTTTGTTTTGTTCTTTCTACTAAATCACATTGAATCCCTAATAATGAAAATCCCAATGACTAAATGAAATGTTCAGGGCAGAAAATGTATCCCAATTTCTATTTCAAAGGCGGTATCCCTATCCATTATCTCCCCATCTTGATCTTGCATCTGGTATTTTCCTAATATTGAATACCTATGAGTTCTGCTCAAGATACAATTCTTGGTATGGATTACTATTTATGTTCCATTTTATTTATATATTACATCAACATCTCCATTAATATTCTGTGACCCATTCTTGGAGTGATAGAGCTAATAGACTGAGAAACTGGGAATTCCTTCACCTGGAACAAGAAAAAAATTGAGTGGGCCATGTAGATAGTGACAGTGGCACAGTTAACAATTTAGTGAGTGGCTGTGGCAATACAGAGCACTGTCAATTCTTGGATGAGGTCGCCCTGGAAGAGAGGGAAGTTTCTGGATCTTAATGTAAAAAAAGAATATCCATCCCCTATTTGGTACCTTGGAATAGCCCTAGCTGCCCAATCCTAGTTATGGCTTTAGAAATTAATATCTAACTGGGAGCGTCATCATGATATTAAAAAGAAGAAAAGTAATCAGAATGCCTTCTTCCTTTTTAAATTGGCCATTTCAAATTTATATCATACAGGGATTAGGAAAACTTTTGGTCGTGGTAATTGAATGAACCACACTGACTCCATCTCGTGACTTAGTTCTGGATCTAGCTCAGTTCCTTTTCTATTCAGTTATGGACATGGTCCAATTTCTGTCTTGTGAGAAAACTTTATGTGGGAAATGTGAGAAAATTTTATTGAATTGTTTGAATGTAGTCCTGAGTGTCTGGGAAGTTGGACAACTTCTATTTGCTGTTTAGAAACTCATTATTAAGGATGTAAGGATGTAGGTAATGCTGGCTAGAAATCCAGTCAGATCCAAAAATTAATGCAAAGAGTTTTCTTAGTTATGCATCTCAAGCAACCTATATGTCTTATATAAAAACTGACCCTGTATGAGTTAATAAGTTGTTGTTTCCAAATCTCCTTTAGAGCAGAGCTTTTTTTTAATATCTTTGGCCAACACCTAAAAGAGTGCCTGCCATATAATAAGTACTTAATAAATTTTTGTTCTTTGATTATTTCTTCCTTGATTCTTTTCTCAGAGGAAGAGATGCCCTTCCTCATTTCTAAGGCACTACACCTGTGCCATTGATCCCATTAGTACCATCTTGAATTTTGACTCTTCTCCTATGTTTCATATATTTGCAGAGTGCCCCTATCCATAGAGTACTTTTAAACAGGTTTGGGACCACCTTAACCAAAACAAAACAAAGTATAGGAAAAACTCTCCTTTCTTCCTGAGACCCTTCTAAGTGACTTGAACTGAATTTTTGTGCCTTTCTTTCCTTATATTGCCAAACATCTTGAATGCTAATAGAATCATTATTTGTCCTTGGCACCCCCTCTTCCAATTATAGTGACCTATATACAGTAGGCCAAACAACATGTTTGTTTTTCTAATTCTCTACTTTTCCTCATATACTCCCTCCAAACTCAGTTCCTTTCTTCTCCTTTCTGCCTATTAAATTCTTCCCCTCCTTAAAGTCAGAATCTCTAGTTTTAACATACAGATATATACATATACAAACATATATATGTACATAAACAGATATTATGTATATGATTATGTACATATATAAATATATATACATATATATTATCCCAGGGTGTAATAAAAGGTAGTGTTCTAGGATGAAGGAGACAGTGGTTCTACTAAATACTTTGCCTCAGTCATGACACATCTGGATTCTTGTGTTGAAATATGAGTGCCACATTTTAAGAAAATTATAGTCAAGCTGGATCATGTCCAGGGAAGAACAACCTTTATAAGAGCACTGGAGAGTCAGGGAGGAGTCATGGTTCAGGGAGGCATATATTAAAAACAAATAAAAGAAGAAATGGGAGAATTAGAATAAAGCAGCCTTCAAGGAGCTCAATTATTATCCCATAAAAAATTTTAGATTTTATCTGCTTAGCATATAAGAGTAGAATCCTGTAGTCATTTAATAAAATGTTTGTTGACTACAAATAATGGATAGAAGCTGTAAGGGGTAGGTGGCAGGGGGGAAATCTAAGTTTAATGTAATGATAGGTTTCCTAAATATTTGTAAACTGTCTAAAAGTGGCATGGGCTCCCTTGGGAGGTAATTGGGTCCCCCTTATAGGAGATCTTAAAGTAATTTCTACAAAATCATATTGGAAATACCCTAGAAAAATTCTCAGTATGATAAAAGTAAATGTTAGAGCAGGAAGGTGGCCTTGAGATCCTTCTTTCTCTTAGATTCTATGGTTCAATTCAATGTGAATCTTTGACATGAGTGTTTTTTAAAAATATATATTAAGTTGTATTGGTGGAAGTATTGCAGCCAAGTCAAGGGTGATATTCCTCTCTCCTTGAAGTTTTCTCTTCTTTCTAAGTTCTGCTCAGGCACCATCTCATCTATGAAAAAATTCTTGGTTTCCTCATTTCACTTCAGCAGAAAGTGATCTCTTCCTTGGTAAAAATCTTTCAATTTTTTTTCTCAACTCTTTATTGTCTACTGGAAAGTCACTATGGTGTCCTTCAAGCTGAGAGTAGGGATATTGCTCTCAATTTGCAAAGGAAACAGCAGTTAGAGAAAAGGAGCCCTTGTTCCTCAGTCTCGTTCCCTTCTTCCTGGGTTTAAATCTTCCTCTTGGGGCCCTATTTTTGTGGTCCTTGTTTGCCCTGCAGCATATTAAATTTACTCACCCCACCCACATCAAAACAAACAAACAAACAAAAAAAACAGAAAATATCATCTATCCTAGCTTACAAGAATCTTTTTTTTAAATGAAAATTTCACTAAAATGTTCTAAAGTAAACATTATCAGTTAACACCAAATTTATCAGTTAAGGTCTTATCAGGAATTAGTTGACAGCTAAGTGACAGCAAGACAGTAGGGCCTTGATAAGCATTTGTTTAATTGAATTGAAGACTGAATTGCTAGAGATAGTTTCCAGTGCAGTTGAGTGAGAGAGAAAGTGGGGTCAGGAGAGATCACAAGAACATTGATGGGGAAGGGGAAGGACATCAAAGGCCAACTCTGCCTATCTGACAGTTTTGTCAGAGGTTGGCCGTGATCTTGCCTCTTGGAACTGTGACATTTGGTTTATATATTAGAGACTGCCAGACCCAGCTGTAGATTTGTTGGCCATATTCCGTGTACTAAGGGATTTTACATGATGCCTGTTATAATTTATTTATAATTTACTGAATTATAATTTACTAAAGCCACCTTTGTGTCTTTGAATTAGCTATCCCCTATAGCTGAAAAGTTCTCCATTTCTCATCTCTGCCTCTTAGAATTACTTCTTTGCCATCTGTTGCTTAAAATCTTTTCTTACTCTTTTCCATCTTCTCCTGCCTCCCTCTCCAATAATGCTTTGTATTTATTTCCCCCCTTTCCTTCCTTCCTTCTCTTTTTTCTCTTCCCCACATATATGTTTCTGGCTCTCTATCTTTAACTCATTTCTGTCTCAAACTTATCTTTACATCCAGGCTCCTTCCCTATAGAATATAAACTCCTTGAGGACAGGAACTGTAATACTTTTTTTTGTTTTCCTGTACCCAGCACTTAGTTTGGTGCATAGTAAGTAATTAATACATGTGTTGACTGAGTAAAAAATAAATTGTTATTACATAGTAGAAAAAAATGGCTCCAGATCAAAACCCGAGTTGTTTTTTTTTCCTTGTTGTACTATCTTTTCATTATTATAGTATTTTCCCATCATGAAGGAGTGCAGAATTATAAATTAAGTCTTATAGTTCTCTAAATTCAGCATATTTAAATGCTCATACTTCACAAGCGTCCAGTAATAAACACTTCCTTTCTTTTTTACTTTAGCCATGTACTGACTGCAGTGGTTTTCTTTTGAAGGACTCAGCTGTCCTTTATCAGCACTTCCCAATCTACTTATCAGGAAGCCTGTGTGCATACAAAGAACCATCATTGTCTATCCTGGGGAGATTTTATTAACTAAAGGTCCATTTGTTGTTCAAGTGACACTATCTCTTCAGAATAACCAGATGTTGTTCAAACCAGACTGTCTTTCCTTTTATTCTAAGGCTGGTAGGGGTTTGAGTGGGTTGAATAAATATTGGGTACTGCCCTCAGTCATCTTAAATGAATGTGATAAAATGAAAACACATCACCTCCAAGGTCTCATTTGTTAACTGAAATTCCTCAAGACATTAAAGGCCCTAGTCTATGAAAGGCGAAGCTGCCATTCAGTGAATCTTGCATTATGAGGACATCTTGTCATTTCTGAGATTCCATTTTAGATTAATGTATAGAAGAGAGATAAGATGGCATGTATTTAAATAATGGCATTGTACTATGGGGGGATTTTTGTTATAATTGCACAGTGCAGACAATTAAATATATTGCAGTGTGCTTCACTAGGCATTGCAAGAAAAATTAAGTGGGAGAAAATAAATTAATATGGCATTTCTGTTGAGTTAAAGCTGAGGAGGCCTGACTTCAACATAGGCAGGGAGTTTGGGGTGTTTTGCATGTAAACATGTTGAGACTGAATTCCTAAGGATGGGAGCAAAAAAAAAATTCCCTTCCAGAACCACATCTATGGGATCTTATAATCCTTTGTAGAGTCTTATGTTAAATATTAAGAATATCAAGAAAAATATAAGGGATGATCCATTGAAACAAGCATTTCTGAATCACTTTTTTTCCTACCTAAAATGAGTGGCAGTTATCCTTATAGTCTAAGATTAAAAATCTGGTACAAAGTAGATGCTTCATGTTTCACAAAGCTTATGATCATGTTTGGCAATTATTGCAAATAATTATACATAAATGGTAATGCCATTTTTTCAAGTCATTCTAATGTGAACTCTTTTTCTGTGTAGGTTTCAATGAATAGAAACCAACTGTAGTTTCTCGTATTATAAACCTGTCATTTATGATCTGGCTTCACTGGCTGCTGTACAAAACTCAAAGTTTGCAACTGTTTATGTTCATAATTGCTCAAAGAGACTGAATCCTCCCCTTTGCTGTTTTCCTCCCACACCTTGTTACATAGTGGGGGAGTGATGAAACAGAAAAGATGACGCATACTATGGTACAGTTCAGCTTTGTGCATAGAGTCCTGGAGCTGGAGCCAGAAAGGCATGGATTCATATAATGCCACAAGCAGTTAACTGTATGACCTTGGCGTAGTCATATAACCTTTAACAAATCTCAGTTTTCTCATTTGTAAAAAAAAAAGGTATAAAGATAACCCTAGGATTTGTCTCAGACTTCTGAGGATGCACTGATAGACTGTGTGGGAAGCACTTTGCAAAAACTTCATGTGCTATATAAATGTGAATTTTCATTGTTTATTTTGTTATCCTTCTACCCAGAATGAGAAAGTATTTAAGCACCCTTGATTAATTCCAGTCCTATCTGGAATGAAACAGGGATGATGAAAATTTTCCCTTCCAACGGCATTTCACAGCAAACCGCAGCAAGGAGAATTACATAAACATTTCCTCCCTGAGAAGAAAATGATTTGGTGTGAAAAATTTCAGACTGTCAGATTTCAGGGCAATGTTTTATTTGGTGATGCAGGATGAATATAGAGTTAAGTAGATTTGTAGGCTAATTTATTGAGCATTTTAATATTGTGTATTCTTCACTTTGGCTTTTAAAGTACTTCAGTAATGCTTCTGCAGCTGCATCCTGCCTTTTGGCATGTCCAACTCATCTTAATTAAATTTTTTTTCTACAACAATCTTATTTTTGCTCATGGGATACATTTCTGTCATAGTGAAACATTTTCAAGGAAAATGGAGATCCATTTTTCATGAATCGAGTCCCCTTTTTTCCCCTTAGACTGTAAATATTAGTCATTTAAATGAATATAAAGTTATTATGCACTCCAAATAAATGCTTTACAAGTCTTCAAGAGAATATGTCCTGACTAGAGTTCTGAGCAGGAGGTGATAGAAAAGTGGAAGAATGAGAAGGTATGTCGAATTAGTGATGGGTGAAATGTCTTGATGTGACTTTTTTTTTCTAACTCTAATGATTAGAATGAGACAGCACAAAGCATTTTGCAAAGCATGAATGAAGCAAGGCATTGCCTCCTGTCCTTATTTTCATTGCCACTGTCATCTCTTCCAATGAACAGGGACAGGAAGTCTCCATACTGTGGTGTTTTTCCCGCCTTAAAAAATATACATTCCTGTGCAAGAAATGGGAGGAGTGCCAATGGTCTGTTGGATGTTTACTTGAACCACCTACCACTTTGTAATATTGACTGCTTTAAAACTTTAAAGCAGATTGAAGGTAATATTGTCTGCCTGGCTTCTGAGCTGGGAGGACAAAAGTTTTTATATCAGTCATCGGTGATATTTTGTAACTCTAATCTGCTAATGCTCATGAAAAAAAAAATATAAAGAGAAATGTGAAAGACCTTTTTTTTTTCCTAGCGAAGAATCTATCAGTCCGAGTTCTGGCATAATTGAACAAGAGAACCAGCAATACAGTGGGCACTGACACTGCAGAGAAACTTGCTGATAATTCAGTCAAAGAAATAGAGACTGGAAACTCTCTAGAGAAAATTAAATTAAGATGGGGACACAATTATAGAAACACGATTTTAAATGTCAAATTAGAGAAATAGCAAATATTCTGATAAATAAACTGAATTTCCAGCCATTGCTATGCAATCTGTATCCAATTGTCTTTTTCTCCTATTAAAGACTGAGATGAAAATTAGAGACCAGGGGTGATTATTTCCAAAGAAAATCCTCCAGTCCTTTAGGTACAGAAGAATAGCTAAGTCCACATGAAATCAACATCATTCATGAAGACTAATTTTGTCAGTGGAAAAGGACCTCTAGAACAATTACCTACCAACTCCAAACTTTTGCAAAGGTAGTTTCTGCTGCCTCCCTATTTACCTCACCATATTAGAACCCCCAGGTTCTTTCAAAGCAGAACTTGAGTGCTAATTCTGATGGTAGGTCTTAGTAGATTTCCTCACTGCCTTAGACTTTTTTTTTGTCTTTGCTTTCCAATTCCTAGCCTAGTAAATGTTAGGGTAATCCAATCAATTTGTCAAATGTAATTTATTTCACTTAGGGGGTAACAAAAACTTAAGAATCTTAGATCTTAGGCTGGGCTTATATAGAATACCACCAAGATAATGCCAGTCATATAGGCAAAGCATATGGTGCTGACAATTCAGTTGTATTGTACAAGTCTCCTTTCCTTCAAATTAAATAGTACTTAAGTAACAGAAGGCTTTGGATGAATTATCTATGTTATTGTAGTTGTAGGGGGTGGTTCATAATTAGTCATATGTCCTTTTTAGTCATATTTTATCTAGACTTTGACATTTGTATAACAATTTCCATTTGGCAATAGTTTGGAACATTTTTTCCCTAAAATTAGCACTCTTCCTTCATGGGTGAGACCACCGAGATAAAGTAGATGGCTATGGCTGTGAGAAGCTGCTGATATGGCCTGCCAGGGTAATGGTCCATGTACACAGAAGGATTTACATGACAGCCCACAGTGATACACTCTGCTTGGTAAATGACACATGTTTTTGGAATTAGTATGCATACATTCCAAAATACATATTTACCTGCTAGTCTGGACCAGTTCGGGAGAAACAGTTTCAGTCTAGTAGGTAAATAACATGCTTTTCAAAATTAGAATGTATGCCAAATATGTATTTAACCAATAGACTGAAACAGCTCTGCGGGAGCCTTCTGAGTCTTTAGTCCATCATGCTGACTTAAGGATGTAGTTTTAATCTCATTTTTAATACTTACAGTGTAATAAGAAAATGTTAACATTTAGGGGTGGAGTGGGAAGAGAATTATTTCATCTGTACACGCCAACCAGAAAAGATTTTTTGGGGGGAGTTTCAGAATCTCTTCTGATTATTAACTTTATTTTTCCAAACTTTCCAGAAGCCTGTTTAATGATTATTACCAAATGGATATTAAGATAATATTTTCATTTCATCACTGACCACATGAAAAATAAACAAGATTCTTGACGTATCAAAGAATAGCAACCTGAGTACTTGACTTGGAGTCTAGAAATATATCAGTTTCAATATGTTCTTAATAATTTAGTAGTTGTGTGACCCTAAATAAGTCTTTTAGTTGCTTCTCGGCCTCAATTTTCTTACTTGTCAAATGGAGGTTTTAATAACATCAACTTCGTAGGTTAGTTGTGAAGTTCAAATGAACTGTTACAACCAAAGTATTTGGCACATATTAAAACTCTGTAAATCTCAACTATTATCGTTCCATTATATGGATGGCAAGTGATTACTGACTTTTTGGTTCTGTATCTATACAATCAAAGCTATGCCACTGATGATGATGCTTTGACTGGGAGACCCTCTTGCCCTAGTTTGTACTAATAAGAAAAATGTCTAGTTGTCCTAGTGTTAGATGATGCATTCATAAAAACAAAAACAAAAACATACCATGCAATGTGCTACAGGATCATAGAATCAGAGATGGAAGGGACTTAAATGTCATCTTGTCCAAACCCTTATTTTGCAGGTAAAAATTGGGGGTTATAGAGATTTAGTTATTTGACTAGAAATTTGATTCCTGATCCTTTGACTCCAATTCCAGTACCCTTTTTACTGAACCCCTATCCCATAACAACAAGATAATTTTTCAAATGCTTCCTTTGTTTGGATATGTTAGAATACTTTATTTTGACCTTTTTAAAAAGGATGAGAGAAAAAGTTATTCATTATAGAAGAAGCCATTTCTGTTCATCACTTCCTTTATAAATATGGATTATGACCTCACTCAACCAGACTTGAACATCAACATTATAGGAAAATCAAGCAAAGTCTCAGAGTCAAAATAATGTGACCTGGGTAGGTATCCACTTGGGGGTGTGAGAAGACATATAGGAAGTTAGAAGGTTAAAATTGGATGATTCTCTCAGTACTGAGTTTTAGAGCAAATGAAAAGACCAGGTATGTAATTAAAGGTATGTAATTAAACCCTAATTGGTTGCCCAAACTTTTAAATTGTCTCCTTGCTCTAGTAAGTAAGCACAGTTGGTGGGTGAGAAACTAGACTATGGATCTGAGATTCTTTGCTTAGAATCATGTAAACTTCTAGTTCACAAAGTGTTCTTTAAAATTCCTTGGGGGTCCATATTCAACCCATGTTTTGTTTTCTGGTATTTTTTTTTGGTAATGATGATACATGTTATTTCTGGCATTGTGAGTCAGTACTTCCATGTATAAAGTCAGTCCTTTGTAGGACTTCATAGGGGAAAGGTGCATTAATTATGAAAGCCTTTACATTTATCAGGTTGTGAAAAGTCACTTCATTTGGTTAACAGATAGGACTAATAAGGGTATAGGTATACTCTCACAGACAGGCTTGTTTTCCTCTGTTAAATATCAGTGGACCGTCCAGACAACCTTGGTCAGTCTTCTTGCTAATACATGCCATTGAAAACGAGATGAAAATGTGGGTGGATTAGTTGAGACCTACCATCATTGCTGGAAAACTACTATATCATCATTACTTGAAAACAAATGCATGAAGGTGGATCAATGGCATGATTTCCATCCATAAAGGGCAGTAAATTGGTATTATTATCACTGTGGTCCAAGAACATTTTTGAAACACCGAATTGTTCCTATTCTGAGAGAGAGAGAGAGAGAGAGAGAGAGAGAGAGAGAGAGAGAGAGAGAGAGAGAGAGAGNCTTTACATTTATCAGGTTGTGAAAAGTCACTTCATTTGGTTAACAGATAGGACTAATAAGGGTATAGGTATACTCTCACAGACAGGCTTGTTTTCCTCTGTTAAATATCAGTGGACCGTCCAGACAACCTTGGTCAGTCTTCTTGCTAATACATGCCATTGAAAACGAGATGAAAATGTGGGTGGATTAGTTGAGACCTACCATCATTGCTGGAAAACTACTATATCATCATTACTTGAAAACAAATGCATGAAGGTGGATCAATGGCATGATTTCCATCCATAAAGGGCAGTAAATTGGTATTATTATCACTGTGGTCCAAGAACATTTTTGAAACACCGAATTGTTCCTATTCTTTGAGAGAGAGAGAGAGAGAGAGAGAGAGAGAGAGAGAGAGAGAGAGAGAGAGAGAGAGAGCGCACACACTTGGGAGAGGTCAGACAAAAATCTTACTGACTTTAGCACACAGGAGTACAAAAGTGGCACAGACAAAAGAATGGAAATATTAAACCAAGACAAGGAATGTTAATAAAGTCTAGTATGTGAAATTCAGGAATAAAGTTATTATAGCAAAGAGAGAATGAAAATAAATCCCTAGATTGTCAAATAGTAACCAGTGAGGCTTCTGTGGCTTGAAGAGATTTGGGGAAAAGAGTAAATTCTTACCTAAAAGGTAGAACTTAACAAAATTGTGGCAGAGGAATTAAAAATAGCACCCATCTCTCAGGGTGCTTTAAGGTTTACAACACATATTTCAAATATTATTTCATTTTATCTTCACCACCACCCTGAGAGATGGGTGCTATTTTTGTCCTCATTTTATAGAAAGAAGAAACTGAGTCAGACAGAGGTTAAGTGAGTTGCTCAGGGTAACACAGCTCTCAAGTCCCTGCAGCAGGACATAAACTCATCTTTCTGACTATGAATCCAGCATTCTGTATACTGAGCATCTACCTACTATATATACTAAGTAAACCTGTTCCTCTGCAACAATATTAAATTCTAGCTATTATTATTACTATTATTATGTGACATGGAAAAAAATCTGTGGTGATTGATAGTGGGATGAGCATGCAAAGAGAACCTTTATTATATGGACCTCGGGCAAAGGAATTGATCTGTTGAACAGGGGGAGATAAGAAATAAGAAGGAATAGTTGGAAGGGGCAACTAGGTGGTTCAGTGGTTAGAGAGCAGGTCCTAGAAACTGAAGGTCTTGGGATCATTTTTGATCTCAGACACTTCTTAGCTGTGTGACCCTGGGCGAGTCACTTAACCCCAATTCCTAGCCCTTGCTGCTCTTCTACCTTGGAATCAATTAATTCTAAGATTGAAGGTAATTGGGGGGGGGGGGTTAAGTGTATTTTTAAACATTTATCTTCTTTCTTACAACCGATACTAAGTATCTTGTCTATATCCTATCTGACAAATGGTCATTCTGATTTTGCTTGAAGATTTCTAGTGGGAGTGAACCCCCTGTCTCCTGAGTTAGCACATGTACCTTAGTGTTAAGAAGTTCCCCCCACCCCCGTTCATTGGATTTTATCTTGTCAATCATTGCTCTTAGTTTGTCCTCCAGGGTCTAGGAGAACAAATTTAATTCCTTCTCCACAGGTCAAGGTTTCACATATTTGAAGAAAGCTATCACATCCTCCCAAGTCTTCTGTTCTCCATGATAAACATCCCCAGTTCCTTCAGTGGCATATTGTACAGAATTAATTCAAGGCCTTTCTCCATTCTGCCTTATGCATAATAAGTACTTAATAAATATTTGTTGAATTAAATCGAATCCTTATTGCCCTCCTCTGGACACTGTCTAGCTTATCATTATCCTTTGTAAAATGTGGTTGCCCAGAAATGAATACCGGTGGCTCCATTGATGGTCAGACCAAAGCAGAGTAAAGCATGACTATCGCAGCACTAATCCTGGGCACATTGAGGAGCTGAGAAGGGACGAGCACTTATTAAGCACCTAATATGTTCAAGGCACTATTGTAACAATTTTACAAATGCTCTCTCATTTATCTTCCCAAAAACCTCATAGCAATACCTCTCCAGGCAGTTTGGTATGGCGTTAGCTTTCCACAGCTTGCTGTTATTTTGAGCTTGTCATTTATTACTGGGAGTTTTTTTCCCCTCCAATCAACTACTGTCAAACCAAATATCCTCCGTCTTCTCTTTCTTGATGGGAGAATCTTCTCTTTTTATATGTATATCCCCAGTTCTTAGCAGCATCTGGAACAATGTAAAATAAAATAAATGCTTATTGATTGATTTAATTCATGACTCTATCAAATGTTTATGACTTTATATTAACATTATTAATTTCATTTATTTTTTATTTGGCCCAATTTTCTAGCCTGTCATTCTTTTTTTTTTTTTGCCTCTTGCTTCCAACTTTGAGTCATCTGCATACTTGATGAACATAATATCTGTAACTTTATTGGAGCCATTGATAAAAATGCTAAAGAGCAGAGTCCAGAATTCATCATGGGGGTCTCTGCTTGAGTTCTTATTCCACATTGATATCAAACTTGTTAATAACTGCCTTTTGGTCCTGCCCACTTTTGAATGGGTTTGAATTATATATCCTAATCTATTTCTCTATTTTTCCTACAATAATATTATGAAATGTAATTTCACTTAAAATGTGCTATTTCTCCAGATTTCTTTTGCTTATTTGGTTTTGCTATGCTGTTAGAAAAAGGAAATGATGCTGATCCAGTATGACCTATTTTTATTGAAACCTTGTGATTACTGCTTACTTTTCTGAGATTTGCTAGGTAACCCTTTAATAACATGTTTTCCAATATTGCCAAGAATTGAAGTCAAGGTCATTGACCAATCTTAGGTTCAATGCTATTACCTTTTTTGAAAACGGAAACATCTATAATTCTCCAGATCTGTGGGAATTCTTCTCTTCTCTCTCTTTACAGTGTTTAATGATTGCAGCTTCCACTTCTTTCAGGACCTAAGTATGGATTTCATCTTTGGCAAGAAACTTGATCTCATTAAAGGTGGTTAGATTCTCTCAGAGTTCTTTCATCTTAATTAAATTGGCATTTACTCCTTTTTGACCATTTTTGTTCTGACTTTTCAATCTAAAAAACTCTTCTTGTAAGAATAAACAGAACAAACATTTGAATATTTTTGCCCTCTCTGTATCACCACTTTATCATCCTGCTGTCCTTCTCAAGCAGTAGTCTTGTTCTCTTTTTATCCTTCTCTTTTACTCAATAAACCATACTTTTTAACAAAACTGCCCTCTTTTTTTTCCCCTTAACTTTCCGTGACAATTCCAGCTCGTCCTGAGTTTTTGCACTCCTGATATTACTTTCACGAGATGATATCATAATTTAATGTTCAGTCTTCTTATCATCTCTTGCCTGTATCTTATTCACGAGTCTTTTTAAAATATAAGTTAAGTGACTTTCTTCTATAATCAGTAATTATTTAGTCAATAAACATTTATTAAGTGCCTCTTCTGTTCCTGTGCTAAGCACTTGGGAATTCAAAGAAAAATGAAATATAGTCTTTGATTTAAGGAGTTCACAATCTAATGGGGGGACATTTATACAAGTCAGCTTGTACAAATAAGATATAAGCCAAATTGGAGATAATTAAGAGAAAAGACTCAAATTAAGGATGAGTCATTGAGATTCACAGTAACCTTTTTAGTATCTTCTGAATTGTCTTTTTGAGATCATGTTATTCATCTTGAACAGCTACACTAAACATTTTTAGAGTACCCTAACCTATCTCTTGATTTTTAAATATTAACTTTCTTAAAACCTTGGGCACTAGGTAAATTAAGCTTGGCTTTCTTCACATTGTCTATCATACATTCTAAGGTGGAGTGATTATTTGTCCCCTCAACCTTTCCTATATCACAAACATTTTCTCCATATTGGTGAGAATCTGATTCAGAAAAAAAAATCCTTCCTTTCGGTCCTTTCTTTTCTTTTTTTTTTAAACCCTTACCTTCCATCTTGGAGCCAATACTGCGTATTGGCTCCAAAGCAGAAAGTGGTAAGGGTAGGCAATGGGGGTCAAGTGACTTGCCCAGGGTCACACAGCTGGGAAGTATCTGAGGCCAGATTTGAACCTAGGACCTCCTGTCTCCAGGCCTGGCTCTCAATCCACTGAGCTACCCAGCTGCCCCCCCGGTCCTTCATTTTCTGATGAAAAAATTATCATTAAAGCAGATCAAGAGTTTATTAGCTGCTCTGCTTTGTGGAGAGAGGAGAGGGAGAAAGGAGAGCATGAGAGAGAGAGGAAAAGTAGAAGGGAGAAGGGAAAAGTGAAGGAGAGAAGAGGGGAAATGGGAGAAGAAAAAGGAAGAAGGGAGGAGAAAGGAGAAAGTCAAGAGAGATGGAGAAAGTAGGGAGGAAATGCAATTCAAGAGGAATGTGAATAAGCAAAGTTTCTCATATAGAAAGATGAAACAAAAACTCATGAAGAATTCCAAATTTTCACCAGTTGTTAGTTTTATCTTTCCTCATTAAATCATATGTGTGAATATGTATGTATATGCATGAGACTATGCATGTGTACATTCTTATCTGGTTGTCTATCTAAATCAGTGGTTCCCAGACTTTTTTGGCCTACCACCCCCTTTGCAGAAAAAATATTACTTAGCCCCCTGGAAATTAGTTTTTTAAATTTTAATAGCAATTAATAGGAAAGATAAATGCACCTGTGGCCATCACCGCCCTCCTGGATCGCTACAGCACCCACCAGGGGGTGGTAGCACCCACTTTGGGAATCACTGATCTAAATGATACATTCTGATCAAAGAGAAAATGTAGTCCTTGAGAGTAGGCACTGTTATTTAATTTTATATCCCCACCACCTAGCACGATACTTAGCACTTAGTAGTCATTTACTAATTACTTGTAAATGAAATCATTAGAATTGAACCATTGATTTCCCATGCTTCTCATACCTTTCTTGCTGTCCAGGAAACATGTAGTATATGCCAACAACTTAATTTCTCTTTCTGCACCCAGGCTTTCTCACATCTAGATCTTGGATTCCCTGCATGAGTATATCCTCTTCCTGTATATTGAATAGTATTCCATCACAAACACCATTTAAAAAACTTGTCTTGTTTCTTCTGAACTTTATTCTGATCTGATCCAAGGATGTATTGAAGCCAGCTCCAACTAAATCCAGAGTTGATTGTGAAATTTTCTATGTGAAAATTTCTGAAACTTTGAGAATTGGCAAATATTAGAGATTAAGGCTTTATTGTTTTATTGGTTGTCTAGACTTTAAAAAGTGATGGAGAAAATGTTGAATAATGCAGAACAAGCTTAAAAGTTTTGTGGCACCTACTTTTTTTTTTCAGAAAATAGTCATTAAAAATTTACCAGCACATTCCTTGGTCTCATAATAACTAAGTTTCAATGAGTGACACCTGTGAATCAAATTTTCTTTCTTCTATCAGATTCCATAGTTCATCTTTCATTTTTACCTATTCTTCATATGTTGGTACAAACGTTTGAGACCACAGATTTTTCAGGCTTCTCTAAATGATTGTTTTTTATCCTGTGAATTTCTGGGTGGTCTCTACTGCTATTCTTCCTGCATCATGATTACTCATCATGATAGCTTAACTTGATGGATATATAGTGACAGTTTCCTTTTCCAAGTTACATATAGATTAAATTTACAAAGATTTAGTCAAGAACATTTTACTGCTCCTTGTTAGGTATATTCCATTGTTACCCAAGAACCAGAGAAAGGACAGTAGTGTTCATCTAGTTTAACCTGACGGTGCTCTTTTTCACAAAGGAGGAAATTGAAACCCATACTGGTAAAGTGACTTTCCTAAGACCACAGAATAGCAGTGTAGACATATTGCCTTGGGCCCAATGTGCAATTGATGTCAACATAAGAGTATTTATTGGGAAATACTTTATATATAAAATTTTAATGTCAAACTTAGATGACATATTTCAGTTCTTGATTAAGCATATTTAAACATTTTAACAGAATAATATTCTCTAAAAGTCCTGGTATTTTTATAGGAAATGATGACTAAGCTCTTTTACTTGGTAAGTGGCTATACATTTTCATTATTTTGTTATGAAGTTTCATCCTCATAAGAAGTCAATGCATCCTGTTACTATAAAAAAATATGAGGTTTTGTGAAGGGAAAAAAGGAGTCATTGTTCAAGAAAATAAAATATTGAAGGAAAGAAAAGGGAAAAACAATTCCCTCTCTGTTATATTTCCTTGTACATAGTATTTCTTTTCTGCCGACCCAACCCAGACATGAAGTAGAAGATGTATTTCCATGGAAGCAGCTGTAGTAACCATGGCAAATTGGAAATGCAGGTGCTCGAGGAAACCACAGGAAATCCAGGCACATGCAATTTTTTTCCTTAGCAATGATGAAATCTAGGTATGTCATGATGCTTGTCAGTTACTCAGTAGAAGTAATTTGTTCTCTAAACCATTCCGAGTATGTTCTTGTGAAGATTTTGATGGCCCAGTTTCTGAAAACTTTGAAGTATCTCCTCTTGGATCATAAAATTATTGTCTTAGAAATTGGAAAAAGACCTTAGATGCCATCTAGTTCAAGTCCCTGAATTTCAAGAAGCCAAGGGAAATGAAGTTTATTGCCAAAGTTCTACTGGTAGACTGTAGCAAAGCAAGATTAAAGTCTATGTCCTCCCATTCAAAATGCAAAACTCATTCCTCTGTGCAGTGCTGCTTCCTTTCCCATTTCAATGTCTTAACTACTATCATTATGTTGGGAGTGGCTGGAGAAGATGAGAAAAAGCAAAAGGAGAAATTGAGTCAGAGATAGAGAAAAAAAGTTTGATAGAGCTAGATTGGGAAAGAGATGAGAGAAATTGAGAGAAAAATAGAGAATGAGAGAGAGAGAAGTTGAGAGAGAAGTACACAAAAAAAAATAAAATGAAGAATAAGAGAATAGATTAGGAGAGAGAGAAGACAGACAGAACACCAGTCAAATGTGGAGTAATAGGGCTTCAATTTATTCTGGCACTGCTGTTAACTACTTGAAAGACCATTAGAAAGTCACTTAAACTTGGTATCCTCATTTTAAAAATGTCAGGATGGGACTAAGGATTCTTCCTTTTCCAAATCTATGCTGTGATAGATGGTGGTTGGAAGTTATTAGGAGAGATAGATTAGAAGGCATTGATGTCATCACTATCAAGTAGTGACTAGATTATTAATCATTTAAAGGCTTATATGGTAGGACTTACAATAACGAAACAATCCTTATTTTAGAAACATATTTTTTTCAAGTTCAAGGAGAAAAGAGATGTAATGTTGGTGGTGTGTGTAAGGATGAAAGATGGTTACCTTTATGTTTATTTGTAGCCCAATCTCTGGAGCTATTCCCAAATAAGGGGTATTTATTTATTAAAGTGATATAGTAAGAACAGTTGCTACAAAGCACCCCTTCTCCAATGTCTATGCCCCACTCAACCATCACTGCATAAAAAGTCCAATGGAAAGTAGACTTGTACTTAAAGATCACAGGTAGCAAATGAATGGCTGCTGGAAGTCTTTTTTTCTTACTGAGTGAGTTACTCCTTTTGGTTATTCTTAGACATTGTATAGCTTATCTGCTGGAGTCCTTATAGAGTCCCTGAGCTTTCTTTCCTCAATTGCCTCATTTGAATTGAGCTGTTAATAAAGACACTACTTCCAGCCCTTGCTGTCCCAGAGAAAATTCTAGACTTTTGATGAGAAGTCCAAGTACATCCTTACATATTTGTAGATTTATCCTCAATATACAGAATACTAGGGAAATGCAAAGATACCATATAAGAACTATCTTCCAGCTTTCTAGAACATGTGTCAAAGCCTTTGAGATTCAGTAGAATGTTTTGTGCCCATGTTTGTGAACTTTCCATGCTGTGGGCAATTATAAACAGGGAAAGCAGAAGAAACTCTGAAGGGTCTTTGAAACATATTTTCAAACATTGAAGACATCTATGCATGGCTAAGTTCACAACAGTGACAGGCATGAAGTTGTGGTAGATGCCCCTTAAAAACTTACAAACCGAAAAAGGATCACCTTAATTATTATACAATTAACAGAGAATTGCCCTGGCTATGCTACCTGGCTTTATCTCTTTACTAAATTATCACATTTTCTCCTGAATGCTTTTCTCTCCTTTTTTTAATTTTTTTGGCCTATCTGTCTTCTTGAATTTAATTGAGACATGCATAATTCTTTTATGTTATTCCAAATAAAAATGCCATCATCACACATAAGGTCTGTGAAGTTAAGATTAAATTGAAAAATGTTATGCTAATGAGACTGTTATTCTGTTTTCATTTCATCCAAAGGAAACAATCCACCAAAGAAATGGTTCTAAGTCAGAAGTTATAGAAAAGCAAATAGTACAATTTTCAAATAGTCAACTTCTTTCCTGTGGGCCAGTGCAACCAGGTCACACATGCAATTATAGGTCAAAAAACATAGCAGGCAGTGTGATATAATGGGAAAAGTATTGACTTTGCATTAGGAGATATCAGTAAAGATCTTATTCTATTTTTCACTACCTGTGTCACCTTGGGTAAGTTTCTGTACCAGTCTCTTCTCCCTATGAAATAGATGAGACTAAATAGAAGACTTCTGAGGATCTTTGAGGACTCTTCCAATGCTGAATTACAATCCTATCACTTCAACATGTCATTTGACTGGAAGGATTAAAATACAATGACTACAATTCATACAAACAAAGTAATTCCTTGTAGATCATCATGATTACGTGGAACACTCATACTTCCATAAACAACCTAAGGAACATAGGTCACAGACTGGCTAGATTCCTAAATTTTTAATAAGGGACACTAATAATGTATTGATTTTGTCTTCAGAACAACTATTGGAGATTGAAATGATTTCCAAAGTAACCAGTAAAATGCTCCTATGAAAAGAAGCCATTTAAGTAAGAGCACCCTGCACCTAACTACAGAGATGTTCTGCACTAAATAGCCAGTCTATATTGGTAAAATTGTAACTACCATAATTTTAAGAAAATTCATGACAGTCTAAGGTTGGCATTCATAAGGAATCCAATGTTCAAGTGGTTCTGTAGTCTCATTGATATGGGTATTTCCTCCAGCAATGCAACTCATACATAGCTGAGATTTTGTTAATGTCCTAGCATTAGTTCATTACAGGAGTCCCCCCTAATGTACTTCAAAGAGGAAATGGGCTTCTTTCTCATGTTTCCTTGATATTGGGAGGTTATTTGTGGAACATGTGGTCTGTTGGTTCCCACATGCTTGTCAAGTGATCAATCCATCTTTGTCTTTGCTCATACATTTTTTTGGTTGACATCCTTCATGCTTTGTCAGCATCATTCTTTTTTTAAAAGAATATTATAGGGGGCTGCTTTGGTGGCTCAGTGGACTGAGAATCAGGCTTAGAGACAGGAGGTCCTAGGTTCAAATCTGACTTCAGACACTTCCTAGCCATGTGACCCTAGACAAGTCACTTAACCCCCTTTGCTTAGCCCTTACTGTTGTTCTGCCTTAGAACCAAAACACAATATTAAGTCTAAGACAGAAGGTAAGGGTTTTAAAAAAGAAAAAGAATATATTACAGCTCGTTTCAGGCCCATCATGGACTCTTCCATTATTGAGAGTTGATGTTCAAAGTCACTTCTTCCAAGATAGTACTGTTCCCTGATTTGATCAAGATGGAAAATGCCCATCTAGCCATCAATTGCAGAAAGTCAATAAGGATTGACAGAAGAAAAGTGATATATTATGTTGATAATGGAAAAATGATCAGAGTAGAAAGTGTCTATAAGTTAAAAAAAACCTTAAAGTGTCACCTCCTTAATAATTCAAAACTTCCCCAGCCTCATTAAGATAAAAATGGGGAGGGTAACTAATTAACAATTCTGTAAAGGGAGTGATTTTATATAAAATCAAGGAAAATGTCATCCAATTAGTAATATGTTCTGTATGCTATATTATGAAAAGTAATTACCTAGAGAAGACAGAGAGCCAACTTGGATCTAGGAAGACTTGATTATGTATCTTATTTTCTGATGTACACTGTCTGGATGACCATGTGTCGACATATCACTTTATCTCTCAGTAGACTACTGTCTGTGTCATTTAAGCTACATGCAATAGGTCCACTTTCATTGTTAGAAGATGTGCCGTCATCCAAGAATTCCCTACACCAGTGAAGTAACAGATCTGGTCCACTTTTACTAACTTCACATCCAAATCAATGGAAGTTTAGGTCTTAAGCCTCTATATATTCTTTCTCACCAATTTCAGATTGCTTTGAATTTCAAGTTACTATATTTCCTAGGCAGCAGGCATTTGGGGTATATTCTACTACTTGACTAATTTGTGAGTCTAAAATGAAGACAATTAATTCTTGGCTTTTTTTTTCTATTATGAAGTGTTCTTGTTAGCTGCCCTTTTGTTTCATTCTATTTTTAACTTCTTGTCCATACCAGGTAAAACTGAAAAGCATCTTTGTGTGATTTTTTTTCTAGGCTAAATCAGTACTCTGCCATTTGTCATTTTTACCATTTTTAGAACTCTCATCTATATCTGAAATAGGAATCCACGTTTGACAAGCATTCTTACCATGGCTTACTATTTTAATAAAAAATCTATATCACCATTTTTTAATCTGTCCTAACAGTTGAGGTACTATTTGAGACCAAGCTTCTAGGTTTCATGGGCTTTGAAATATTTTCCCTAATATCTTTTTGGCAACTCTTTGAACATATACTACAAAAAATTGGCATGTCTGAGATGAATTTATGGAATCTGAGTTAAGTAATGACTACCTGCCCCAGTTTAAATTGTGTTCCCGAACTGAAACATCATATTACACCGTCAAATCTTATAAATTAATAGTGAGACTATTCCCTAAGTAAGAGTTTCCCTTGAGACTGATACCCTGCTATCCAGATTCTCAGAAATTCCCTTGGTTTGGGGATATTATTAGGTTCCACACAACCTTGATCACCCCATCAATCCTGAAGGCTGTCCTGAAAGTCATCATATTATTTAAAATGGCCTACTGTATTTGATTTCATTTTGGTAAGTGTAACTATTATCATGTACAAATAGTCAAGATCTACAATTGAGAACAATGGAGCAAAATTAAAATATCTGGTACTTTTAACAAAACAGCCTTGTACATAGTCACTTGCCCAGCATTCCAGGATGAATCTATCTAACAAGCATATTTCTGTGTGGTGCCAGCCAACTAAATGCCATATCAGATCTTCATTTCAACAGACAGTGGTCAGATTCTGGGCAGCTGATGGTCATTTTATGTCCATCAACCAAGAAACAATCATGAGGTTGAAACTAAGAGGTATTGAAGCTTGCGGGAAGGACATGCAATCCAAGGTGAACTTGTTTCTCTGTTCTCTAAATTATGACAAAAAAATGTCTTAAGTAAAGATCAATGATTCCCTTTGAAAAAGTAAACCAAAATGAGCAAAGCCTACCATGTGGTAGAATCTAATTGGGGTCCGTTGTGGTGACTATCTAGTCTTGAGAAACAGAGCTTATATAATTAATTTTATTCATGTCAAGCTGAAGCTCCATTCTCCTACCTGGGAATAGATAAACCCTGGCAACGAGAGGTAATGGCTAGAATTTAGATAGTGCTTTAAAGTTTACAGAGCACTTTATGTTCTCTCATTTAATCCTCCCACCAACCTGGTGAGGAAAGGGCTATTATTATCACTATTCAAATGAGGAAGCAGCTGAGGCATGAAAAGGTGAAGTGACTTGCCCAGGGACAAATAGCAAGACAGTTTAAAGTGAGGTCTTTCTGACCCCAAACCAAGTGCCCATTCATCCATTACATCATCCAGCTATCTGGGCGATTCTATGACTAGGTGTGATAGGCTAATATTACCACATATCAGAGAGCTCCCAGGTGAATATTGTTATCCTTATATTTCCTTCGGGACCATTCCATTCATAAAAGACTGTTGGCTGATGACTGAATTTCATAGAGCAATTTTTGTCTTCTGATAAGTCAACTTTTTGTGTGGATTTTTCATGTTGTTCCAATTCATCTTATTTTCAAATTGAATCTCCTTCAATCAATTTTAATCCTCAAATGCATTTGGTGTAAGTACTGTAAAATTCAATTGTCTTCAATAATGCAATTCATTTAGATAGGTCCTCAAGTAATTTATTTTCGAAGAAGTGTTTAGGAAACCTTTATGCTGCTGTCTGCTTTAGAGGATGACCTTCAGTATTGACGGCAGCATTTTGTCGTGGTGTACTTTAAGAATTCTTTCATGACTCACAGCACTGTGTAAATAATGAATTGTGTATCAGGATTCTTAAATGGAATCTGACTACACTAATGTCCTTATAAATGAGGAAACTTCAAGTTTTATACAAGGACAAATCTCCATTGACTGCATTTCTTCCTTCTGCCCCGTCCATGTAAGTGTATTGTAACCTTCTTCCCTTTAAAATTTTTTTCTGAAAAATTAGTATTTATATTGCTTTACCTTTCGATACAGAAGAAATGTTGTATGATGGACAGAATGATGGTTTTTGGGTTAGCAAAATGGGGGTTCATGTTCCATTGTTGCTGCATAATACCTGTGGGACTTAGGCGAATCTATCAAGCTATAAGTTACTGCATTAATGGAGGGGATTTGTCCACTGGAAGTTCCCCATGCCTATGAAGGCCAACTCCCCACACCAAAAAAATGCAATGACATATAATAAACTGCTGCTTATATTAATTTATTACAATCATATATAAATAATTATATTTAATATATAAACATAATAATTAATTCTCTTAATTATATTAGTAATTAATTGAACTGTAAGCTCCTTGAGGGTATAGACTGTCCTTTCCTTCTTTTCTATCCCTAGAGCTTAGCAGAATGCCTGGCACAGAGTAAATGCTTAACAAATGTTTATTAAATAAATGAATAAAATGAACTGAATTTTTTCAAGACTAAGGTGATAGAAACAAAATAGAGACTACTTGGAAGGGAAACAAGGTTCCAAAACAATGAAGATGATAATAATAGCTGACATATACACAGCACCTTATGTCTTACAAGGAATTTTCAATAACATCTAATTTATTCCAAAACTGAAAATGATTAATAAGATAATTTACTCAAGGGATTTTAGAACACTGGAACTTAAATGGTTCTTAGAGATCATTTAGTCCAAACTATGCCCCTTTCATTTTACAAGTGAGGAAACTGAGGCCCCAAAAGAGAAAGTCACTCATCGATGGTCATACAAGGGATATAGTCATGTGAGCCAGCATTTTGACTCCAATTCCCTTCCCTATACACTATGCTGCATCAAGCAAGTATGTGTTTTCATGGCACATATATACAAGCACAAAAGGTTCAGTGAGGACAGAAATTCTTTAGCGTATAATCTAGACACCATGAGAATTTATCTTATTGTTTAGATTATGGATCTTTGTGGCTTTTTTAAAGTAGCATATAAAAACAAAGCACCTTTTTTATTTAGACTTGGCTAAAAATTGTCTGTCATATGTAGATGATTATGCAATATCTGCCAATTTCCCACTTGGGGAGAGTTATAGCAGATGGCAGAATTTATGTTCCATGTGGCATTTGTTTAAGTGATGCGATAGCTAACATTTTTTTCCTTGATTATTATGACTGCTTTACTTCTGAAGAGTCAGTGAACATTGGATTCCCTTTCTAGACAATCCTTGTAATGGTGATAATAGCTCGCATTTATATAATCCTTTAGGTTTGCCAAAGGACATTACTTCCATTGTCTCATTTGATCTACATTCTCATTTGACCCATTTGATAACTGAGTTATATCAGAGTTATTATTGTTCCCTGAAGCTCTGAGAAGTGATTTGCTCAAGATCTTTTATTTAACATAAGCACAGGTAGAATATATGCAGAATGTATTGCCAACAGAACACCCAGACCTATCCAGCCCATGCAGTAGGTGTGTTCCTGCCAGAAAGAAGCCTCTCTAAATTTCGGGCAGCTTCTCTCATTAATAACGAATTAGTCCTCCATTGGTTATATAAACAATGTTAGAATTAGATGATGAGGTCAAAAGGAGGAGAGAAGAGATTGGTGGGAAAGTTATGCATTCTTAAAATAATGTGTAATCTTATTCAATCCATGAATACTTATTAGGAATCAATGTAAGGAGACTGTAATGGGGGTTGCTTTTACTTTCTTTCTATCATATGTCATTCAAATACATTTTTCCTCACTCCATTATGATTTTATATATGAATGAGTAAAGATATCATGTGGTCTTGAGTGTGTAACAGAGATGGAATGGAGGCAAAAAGACTTGAAGAGAAAATAATTTTGGGAGGGGGTCTCTGAAATCTTTTAAGTTTTGCCATTACTTATAGGATCTTGGAATTATTTTAAATATTGATTCAATCATTCTCCCACTCCTGTGGGTGAATTGTCTCTTTAGACTGATAGAATAGGTGTGGAATGAGTAATCAGCTGATACTTCAAAAGATTCATAATGAAATGGATGTGTCTGTGCCCTTCACCAATGCATATTATAATCCATTTACCCTTATCCTGTGCAATTTTTGTTGATGACCTCATATAAATGCTTGTAAGAAAATCTAGTCAGTGCCCTGGAGGCCTTTCTCAATGTTAACATTTTCTAGACACCAATGCACTACATAGGCTGTGTCAAGCTCTTCTCATTTTCTAATCTTAATGTTTCCTCACTTAATGACTTAAGGTTTATGGAAGCAACTTTACTGGATCTATGGCAAAATTAAAAGATAGAGTCCTTAGCCTCAAGGGTCTTTCCATCTAATTAGGAAAGCAAAATCAACAAATAGGATATAAACAACAATGATGGAAATGGATACCTGTGATAAGAGTTCACTGGAAAATATCATTGAAGTCATTGGAGAAGATTCTTTGGCAGAAGCGGTACTTGTACTAAGCCTTGGAGGATGGCTAGGATTTAGTAAGTTGAGGGTAATGGCCATTGAGAGGAAAATAGTCTAAATGGATATATGATGTAGAGAATATGCTGACTTGAAGTGCAAATGCAGGCCTCATGCATTTCTCATGACTTGCTATCTTTCTGTGCTTTTTATGGATGGAGAGTGTCATTTTTTACATTTATTTCTGAGAGAGGGCCACTGCAAGTGGCTTAAGTTGAGGCATGGAGGGGAATATTCAAAACCGCTTCATGAAATCAAAGGAAAGAGCATTTAGAATATTCCCAAGCATTTATAGCAGGAGGTGAGACTTATAGAATCTTAAGAGTGAAAAGAATCGAATAGAACAATCCAGACAAAACTTCTAGCCTATTCAGGAATACTTACTACAACTTCCTTGGGAAATTTTGGGCCAAGATCTGTGCAAGTACTGGGATGGCGAGCTCACGACACAAAACGGCCTCTTCCGTCACTGACCTCTTCCAATTCTTGGCAAGTTTTCTCCTTTCCTTTGGCTAAATCTAACTTCCTAAACCTTTCACTTATTGATTTTAATTTTATCTTGAGATGCACAGGACAAGGGTGCTACCTCTTCTTCATAGTAGCCCTTCAGATAATCGAAGTTAGAAATCATGTCTTATCGACTCCAAATTCAGCATCCCCAATTTCTTTAATCATTCCTTGTATGGCATGATTTCCAATCTACTTACCAACGTTGTCACCTCCTTAGACTCACATTAGTTTCTACATTTCCCACATAACATGGCACACCAAAAATTGAATGTAATATTCCAAATGTCAATGTCATAAAAATGCAAAAAATATTGCTTTAAAATTTGTAATAAATGATTAGTTAGTATATATGTACATACATATGTATATGTATATATGTATATATTCATTCATGTGCTTTAATTATTCCTCTGACACATATCAAAGTTCTCACATGTAGAAGCAGGAAAAACATCAATTAAGTTAAGCTTATGGTGGTGTTATATGAAGTACTTATAGAGTCCATATTCCTTGAGTAAACAACATAGCTAAAATTAATAAATGGAAAAATGAAAATATTGCCTACTAAACTTGATAATCACTGCTCTTATATACATAGAACCAACCTTGAATAAATCTAGGGTGTTTAAATAGTTGAGTGTTTTGTACTCATTGAAGCTATACCAGGCCAAAAATCTTGGTGTCAGAGGTCCACCACAACACTGTGATTCCTTCATTTAGAGGATGTCTTACAGTTTATCAAAGTTGCTGCAAGATATTAAACTCTTGGGAACACAGTAGACATCTAATAAATACTAGAGGGCTAGATTTGTAAACTTGAGTAGGAAAGAATAAGATGCTTTCACTATGGTTTCTATCACAGTCTGGATAATTATATGCCTAACCTTTACACAATATTAGCCAGAAAAGGAAATTAGCTAAACATTGTTCATATTACTTGAGCAGGCAAATTGGAGAAAAGTACAGAAATTAAAAGACAAAATAGCCAATGTATAAGCGTTAATGAGATGGGAATTTAAAAAATCCATTTAAAATCACCTGGTATCAATTGCAAACAGGAGAATGAAAGCGGAATTGAATAGGAAGGGGAACTTTAAGGAAGTGTTTGATTTGGGTTTAATCAAGGAAGAATTTTTGGAAGTGGGAAATTTGATTTTATCTGGGAAGGTATAATAGATCTGTGTTTGTAGGACGTGGGGAAGATGGAAAAGAAGGGTTATCTTCATAAAATTATGATGTGTCTGTGTATGTGAATGATGTTGCTGGTAGTGTTGGTGATGGTGGGAAGGAGAACAAGGACATTAGGAATTAGAAAAGAATTACTGTGTGGCTTTGTGTGTCTCAGAGATTTATGATACAAAAATGAGATGATATAAATAATATTTCTTTATCATAATTGATGAGACACCAGAAGAAGTTATAGAGAAATTTTGAGAACTGTCCTAGTAAATCTTAAAAATCAGAAAAGATTCACTAATATTCAGTATGCTGTAGAATAGTCAGCCCTATTTGAAGGCAAGGAAAAGATTATTAGGCTCCAAATTACAATTCACATTTTCTTAACTTTTTTTTGCTCATACTCATGCTTTCTTTGAAAATGTCTAGGACTTAATGATTTGTTTTTGTAATTTGGAATGGTAGATAGACAGAAAACTCATGATTTCATAGGCATAGGGAAATCCCAGTGAGAGAACTCCCTCCACTTATACAGATGGACACCTTCTCTGTGACTTATAGTCTTAGTCTTTAAGGGCATCAAGTGACTGAATGTCCTGCCTGGGGTCACACAAGAAGTATTAGGGGAAGGATTTGAATCTGTTTCTTCTTGTCTCTAAGGAGAGCTCTCTCTGACCATTATGCCATGATGTTTATTTTGTCATACTATTATTTCTTTTCTCTTTTGTGAAAGACATTCATTTAATTGCATGTTGGGCTTAGCAAAGAATCCAAGGGCAGAATCATATACCTTAATGAACTACTTAGGTAGTAGCAATATATACCATTTTATAGACCATTTTATATGTAATTGCTTCAAAAATTAGGATGTAATTACCTTTGGCTGAGTTTATAAAATAAACATTTTATAGAGTGTTATAGACCTTTTATAGACCATCCTGTCATGGATTAGGTGTATGAAAATTTAAAATCTTTTTCCATTACTGGAATTCCATGAAATTAAATTCTTAAATGTATTAACATAAGGATTTAGACTCTCTCTCTCTCTCTCTCTCTCTCTCTCTCTCTCTCTCTATATATATATATATATATA
>NC_058130.1:172332222-172473868 GCF_016433145.1 Gracilinanus agilis
CTCTCTCTCTCTCTCTCTCTCTCTCTCTCTCTCTCTCTCTCTCTCTCCCCTTACTTCATTCCTCCCCCTCTCTCCTTCTCCTTTTCCTTTAGTCTTTTTTTATCTTTTAACTCCTCTAAATGTAAAGGGTATTGGGAAACCCACTGCTTATGTCATTTAAGTTTCCAACACTCATCTGTACATGCTTTAAGTAAGCATCCTATTTTTTTAAACTTTTCTTAACAGTGGGGGGTGGATAGCAGAGATTTCTGCCAAGAATATCTGGGTACAATAATGTGTGGTTTAAATTTTCATCTGTTCAGAAGTACAAATATATATCACACTAGTTTGGCAGAAAATGCTACTTTCATATATTCTTCTATGAACCAATCATTGGGTGTCAGATTAAGTGATCGTTTTCAGACATGCATAAGGCAACATGTCTGCCCTGAGTCAGCTTGGTCAGATTTGACATTTTCACATCAAACCTGTAAGAAAACTACAGAATAGCATTTTTCTGTGGAATTTTTTTGTTTTATAAACTCACCTAAAGATAATTACATCCTAATTTTTGAAGCAATTACATGCTTGACTAAGCATGTAAATGTTGTTTGGACTGTAGGTATTTATATTTTCCTCAAGTTAAAATTTATTTTAAAACATTACATTTAGGGAATAATATTTTATAAGAATGATCATGAAATGTCATCGTATGTTCTCCTGCTTAGAAAACACTTAAATTAATTTACTTGCTTTTAGAAACTGCAAATTGGAATCCTTATCATTTATAAACACCTCCTTACTCCTTAAAACCTCAGAGTTTACACAGATTTGTTTCTTTTAACACTGGGCTATATAGTAGAACAAAGTTGTTCTCTGTAATTATAATGACAAACCTTGGCCTGGAAGAGACTTAGAAGTGTATCTCCTTTCTTTATTTGGAGAGGTAAGGGCCTATGGATATGAAATGTTCCATATACTATGAGACATAGTAACTTTGTTAGTTGGCTTTGCTTAAAAATATTTCTTTAATGAAAGGAAAGATTCAGCAGTTGAAGAAGGTTTGGCTTAAATAAAGATCAGGATAGAAACATAACAAAATCACAAAAACTTTAAAATAAGACAAAATCAGATTGGTAATAATTGTAATTTACATAAAATGATATTTTCCATTTTTCTGACCATATCATTGTCGCTGTTTCTATCTCTCTCACACACAAACATACACACACATTCATATTTGCATCTTGTTGTAGAAGGGAGAAAATGAGCTTGAATTGCACTGAGAGAATTTCTACTCAATATAGGGAACCATCAGACAATGACGAGTTATAACTGTCAAGAGAAGTTCTAGAATATTTGTGTCTTAAAGCTGCTTTCCTGCTGGTCCAGCCAGAAGACAAAGACAGAGACAGCAGTAAGCTGCTGTATTCCACCCGCATTTCCCATCCCCACCCATCTCCCACCTTCCTTGGCCAAGAAATGACTTCATTATGACATCTCCAAAATGGTTAGTTATTAGTGGAAAATGAGGTGTTAAGATGGCTGGTGGATACATGAGTTGCTAAAAGAAAAAAAAGTAGTCTCAGTGAAATGGACTTAGGTATTCCAAACCCCAAATAACAGGATAGGAAACTTTTTCTGGGCTCCAGAGATCCTTCCCCCACCCTGACCTTCACTTGCACAGCTCAAGAAAAATGATGCAAAGCAATGTCCTCCAAATCATTTGAAGGGGGAATAATATTTCCAGAATGGTTGCCTTATGGATGGAAGATGTTTTCTTCCATATGTCCTTGGCTGGGTAGGTGATGGAACACTGAATCTGCTTCAGAGGGTGTTTAGGAGAAACAAATAAAGATAATAATTATAATTATAACAATAACAATTGTCTTTGGAGTAAATGGAACAGTTGATATTTAATAAAGTACAAACAAACCTTACTGAAGGATGCTTAGATAATGGGGTTATATTAGAGAGAAAAATATCATGTACATTTTTATTGTCATTTTTTAGGTCTCCTTGCCCTTGTTAGAGTCAACAAAGAACATAGAACAAATCAGAGACTATTCAGCATTTTATGTGGCATAATGATCAGAACCTCAGAGCTAGGAAAATGTAAGTTAAGTATGGCCTCTGACACATCCTGGCAACAGAATTCTAGGGAGATCACTTAATCTCTTAGTGTTCTAGTAAGAATAATAGCTCACATTTATATAGTACTCACTATGTACCAGGCACTGGGCTAAGCATTTTACAATTAATATCTCATTTGATCCTTTCAGCAGCCCTAAGTTTTGATTCTATTATTATCTCCCTTTATAGTTGTGGAAACTGAGGCAGGCAGAGGTTATGCGATATGCCCAGAGCCATATAGTCAATAAGGGTCTAAAATTAGATTTGAATTCAGATATTCCTGACCATAGGACCAGTGTTCTATCCACTGTGCTGCCTAATCCTAGGCAAGTTCTAAAACTTCATGACAGAGAAAATGTTGACCAGAATTGATAGTTTCCTCACACAATAATTCTTTCTCCCAGTACAATCACAGGTCCAGTCTAAGTCCCTTTCCTAATTCCTCTGAAATATGCATTATATTTGGCATGGGTGGAAGTAGAAGACAGCTTTAAGATGTCTATAGAAGATGCTAGGTTGTGCAATGGGTAGAGCACTATGCCTGGAGTCAGGAAGACCTGAGTTCAAATATGGCCTCAAACAATTATTAGCTGTGTGTCTGGGCAAGTCACAGAAGGCAAACCTCTACCTGTATCTGTAAAATGGGAATAATAACAATACCTAGACTGTTGTGAGGGTCAAATGAGATAATATTTGTTAAGCACTAATCTTTATATATAATAAGTGCTTAATATATATAAGCACAGTTCTTTATATATAATAAGTGCTTAATAAATGTTTGTATCTTCCCTTCCTTCCTTCTGTATAATTAGAATTTTGAACCCCAGAACTCTCTTTCCCAGCATCCCATGTTCCTTCTCACATTACGTGCTAACATAGGGAGGATATAAGTTTTGTGTAGCTCTACCCTCACATTCTCTTTTTCCCATGATTGCTACTGGTAAAGTTGGCTTTACTTAGGCTTTTACTTTTGTCCTTTCATTTCTTTTACTTCAAGTGATTATTAATAAATCTTATAAAATATAATACTTGAGGTTATTGGATATTAATTTGCATCTTACCTTTCCTTCATTCCTTACTTTCTTTTTTCCTTCCTTCCTTACCTTCCTTCCCTCCTTCCACTCTAATAGCTTAAATGTTATATATTGTACTCTATGAATTGATAGTTGAGAACCGAAATAAAGAAGCTTTTGGATTTGTAGTTTTATTGGACTTTTTGTGAATGATTGCTATTTTTTAACTATGTTGTTTGTCATGCTTGTTGATATTATCTTCTACATGATATAATAATAATTCAAGGAAATTATGTGAGAAATTGATATAAATGGAAAAGAGAACCGTTTTTTCATCATTCAACACATGTTTATTGTCAACAAGTCCTGTCATTTCTAAGGACACCTGTATATATGTGTATATCCCTTTTTCTTCATTCTCAAAGTCACTATTATATTATAGACCCTCAACACATTACATCTTGACTATGATATAACCTTCCTTTTGGTCTCCCTGTCTCGTCTCTCTTCATTCCAATCCATCTCCAAACTCCAAACTCCAAAGTCTTCCTATTACCCCCAGGATCAGAAGAATAATTATCTATTTAGCTTTGACATTCGTTCACAACCTGATCCTTTCCTACCTATCCAGTCTTCTTTTTATTTGCTTTCCTCCACATACTCTATGATACTTCATGCCTGAACTTTGTGCCTTCTCTCTAGTTATCCCCCAAACCAGAAGTATTCTGCATTATCTCTTTCTCTTGCTTTCTTTTTTTTCTTTTTTACTTTAATTTTTCTTTTTTTTAATCTTTACTTTTGTTTAATTTTTTGTTTTGTTTGTGTGTTTCTTGCTTTCATTGGCTTTGTTCAAAATTCTCCTCTTTTCCTGCCTGATGCAAGAATTCTTTTCTGGTTCTCTCCACTTCTAGTTCTTCTCTCTGAGATTATCTGCCATTCTATAAACACTCACATGCACATTTATACATATATATTATATGTACACATATATAATGTGCATATTTGTTTGCATGTTTTATATATGATATATGATATATGTATATACATATATATATATATATAATTTTTGTTTGCCCTTATTGAAATATGAACTCCTTAAGAGCAAGGATGATGTTTTTACCTTTTTTGTATATCCAGCACTTAGCACAGGATCTGGCACAAAAAAGTGCTTAATGATGCTCTCTGACTGACTGATTTATTAAATGTTCAATACACAGTGACAGGCAATACAAAGCATATATATCAATATAAAGCGTAGCACCTGCCCTGAAGGAGTTGACCATCTAGATGGTATGATAGATCTAAACCCTTAGGAAGTTGCTATTGTTGTGCAGTCATTTTTAGCCATATCTGACTCTTTGTGACCCCATTTGGGGTTTTCTTGGCAAAGATAATAGAGTGTTTTGCCATTTTCTTCTCTAGTTCTTTTTATAGAAGAGAAAACTGAAGCAAATAGGATGAAGTAACTTGCCCACAATCACACAGCTAGTAAATATCTGAAGCCAGATATGAAGCCATGAAGATGAATCTTTCTGACTCCAGGTCAGGTATTCTATTTACTGCACCACCTACCTGCACTCCATAGAAAGCTAGGCAATAGAATAAAAGTACAATACAATGGTAAGTAAAATGTCACAAATCCTTATGTATTTATAGCCAAATTAATATTGCAGATAATTAATGTCTGGATTTCATAGGATGGTATTTTAGTTCTCTGGGAAGGCTTATTTAATAATAATTGAGGAATCTGATCAATACATATTAAAGAAAATGGGAGGGAAATACAGAGAGGGGATGAAGTAAAAATATGTGATCAACACAGGTGAAAAGATGGTGCAATAATAGGCATATTTCTGGCAAACAGAACTCCTGTGCCATATACGTAACAGGAAGGGGAAGGGCTTATAGTAATGTCAGGCCATAGTCCAAGCACATTAATGATTTTCAGGGCTAAGATGAAGAGGTCTGGCAGATGACTCAAGTCCAGCTAGCTTTATAGCAAAGGCAGCCTTGAATGCTTGTCTAAGTAGTTTTAACACTATCCTGTAGTAAATGGAGCACCATTGAAGGCTTTTTGGTAAGGAGGCGAAGATGAAATGGTACTTTCAAAAATCTGGCAGCAATGCAAATAATGGGTTGGGAGAGGACTACATGAAGGAATATTACAGAGGACAAGTAGGCCATTGCAGTAGTCCAAGTATGAAAAAATAAAGACCTGAAAAAAATAGAGTGAGGATAGAAAAGAATGGAAGATTGGCTAACCTCTCAGGAAATTAAGGGATACTCTTTAACTTAGGAAATCCATACTGTGGAAACTACTTCCCAGTTCCTTTCTCCCCTTTTAGTTCTTTGGTTAACACATCACTGATTTTTTTTGGACATGATCAATAAGGGATATGCATATTTTTATAATGTTATTTTCCCCAATGTTATAGAAGGTCTGAGGAAGACAATATTGATTTCTTCTAATGATCCAAATGTAAAATGTAAAAAATGTAAATATCAAGAGAAAAGCACATTTGTGGGAGCATATTCCATTACACTAATTATTTTTAATGTATTTAATTGATTAACTATTTAGAATATTTTCCATGGTTACATGATTTGTATTTTTCCCTCCCCACTCCTGTAGCCAACAAGCAATTCCACTGGGTTTTACATGTATCATTGATCAAGACCTATTTCCATATTATTAATATTTGCATTAGGGTAATCATTTAGTCTGTATCTCTATTGAACAATGTATTCAAGGAAATGTTTTTTTTCTTCTGTGTTTCTACTCCCATAGTTCTTTCTCTGGATATGGGCAACTTTCTTTCTCATAAGTCCCTCAGAATTTCCTAGATCACTGCATTGTTGCTAGTAGAGAAGTCCATTACATTCAATTGTGCCACAGTGTATCCGTCTCTGTGTATAATGTTCTCCTCTTTCTGCTCCTTTTGCTCTGCATCAATTTCTGGAGGTCATTCCAGTTCATGTGGAATTCCTCCAGTTCATTATTCCTTTCAGCACAATAGTATTCCATCACCAGCAGATACCACAATTTGTTCAGCCATTCCCCAGTCAAAGGACATCCCCTCATTTTTCAATGTTTTGCTGCCACAAAGAGTGCAGCTATAAATACTTTTGTACAAGTTTTTTTCCCTTTTATCTCTTTGGGATAAAGACCCAGCAGTGGTATGGTTGGATCAAAGGGCAGGCAGTCATTTAAAGCCCTTTAATTGTAGTTCCAAATTGCCTTCCAGAATGGTTGGATCAATGGATCAACTCCACCAGCATATTTTGTCACATCCTCTCCAACATTTATTACTTTCCTTTGCTGTCATATTAGCCAGTCTGCTAGGTGTGAGGTGGTACCTCAGAGTTGTTTTTATTTGAATTTCTCTAATTAGAAGAGATTTCAAACACTTTTTCATGTGCTTATTGATAGTTTTGATTTCTTTCTCTGAAAATAACTAATTCATGTCCCTTGTCCATTTATCAATTAGGGAATGACTTGATAATTTTGTACAATTAATTTATTTCCTTATACATTTGAGGAATTAGACATTTATCAGAGGTTTTAGTTATAAAGATTTTTTCCAAATTTGTTGCTAGCCTTCTAATTTTGGTTGCATTGGTTTTGTTTGTACAAAACCTTTTTAATTTATTGTAATCAAAATTATTCATTTTACATTTTTTGATATTCTCTATTTCTAGTTTGGCCTTAAATTCTTTTCTTTACCAAAGATCTGACAGGTAAACTATTCTATGTTCACCTTATTTTCTTATAGTTTTCTTCTTTATATTTAAGTCATTTACCCATTCAGAATTTATCTTGTTATAGGGTGTGAGATGTTGATCTAGACCTAATCTCTCTCATAGTATTTTCCACTATTCCCACCAGTTTTTGTCAAACAGTGGGTTCTTGTCCCAAAAGCCAGGATCTTTGGGTTTATTGTACACTATCTTGCTGAAGATATTTACCCCAAGCCTATATTACTGATTCTTTCTCCTGTCTCTTAGCCAGTACCATATTGTTTTGATGACCACTGCTTTATAGTACAATTTAAGATCTTGTACTACTAGGCCTCCAACCTTCACATATTTTTTTCATTATTTCCCTTGATATTCTTGATCTTTTGTTCTTCCAAATGAATTTTGTTATAACTTTTTTCTAATTCAGTAAAAAGTTTCTTGGTAGTTTGATAGATATGGCACTGAGTAAGTAAATTAATTTAGGTAGTCTTCAAGTATTAACTATTAACACTCTCTTCCTCTCCTTCTTATAATAGTATTCTTCACCTCCTCCTTCCATGTGCCTCTATATGTGGTATAATTTACCCTATTTTTCTTCTTCCTTCAAGTTTCTCTTGGTGCTATTTTTTATTCCCCCTTTTTTAACATATAATCTTAAACCACCTGGTACTCAAACCTCTTCCTATGAATCTTCTATCTACTATGATAGTGAAAATAATTATTGAGAATTACAAATATCATTTTTCCATATATGAATATAAACAATTTGACTTTACTGAAGCCCTTAAAATTTTTCCCCTCTTTATTATTTACCTTTTCGCGTTTCTCTTGAATTTTGTTTTTGCATATCAAATTTTCTGTTTAAATCTGGGCTTTTCTTTACAAATACTTGGAAATCTATTTTGTTAAGTGTCCATACTTTCCCCTGGAAGTGCATAGTCAGTTTTGAGGGGTAGGCGATCCTTGGTTGTAGACCCAATTCTCTTGCCTTTCTGCATATCATATTCTAAGCCTTGCAGTCCTTTAGCATGGAAGCTGCCAGATCCTGTGTAATCCTGACTTGGGCTCCTTGATTCCTGACTTCTCTTTCTAGCTTCTTGCAATATTTTCTACTTGGCTTGGAAGCTTTTGAATTTGGCAATTACATTCATGGGTATTGATTGTCTTGTGAGGATTTAATGTAGAGAGTGTTCTTTGGACTCTTTCAATGTCTATTTTGCCATCTTGTTTTAGATATCAGGGCAGTTTTCTTGGATAATTTCTTGTAATATGATGTTAAGGTTTTCAGGTAGACCAATGATTCTCAAATTGTCTCTATTTGACCTTTTTTCCAGTTCAGTTGTTTTTCAAAGAGATATTTCATGTTTTGTTCTATTTTTTCATTCTTTTGACTTTACTTTATTAATTCTTTCTGTCTTGTGAGATCATTATCTTCTACTTGCCCAATTCTAGTCTTTAAAGACTGGTTTTCAGCTGTGATCTTTTGAGTTTCCTTCTTGGTTTGGTCTAATATGCCTTTGATGGCTTCCAGCAGTTCAATTCTGGTTTCCAATTTGCTTATTACATCATGTAATTTCTGTGTTTCTTTTTCCAAGTGGGAGATTCTGTCTTTTAAACTGCTAGTTTCTTTTTTTAATCACTCACATTTCTTTCCCACCTTTCTTCCCAAGTTTCTTCTATCTTTATTACTTAGTTCTTGAACTTTATTTTGAGTTCCTTGAGAGCTTGTGACCAATTTCCATTTTGGGGGGGAAATTTTGGATGTGTTTGCTTGTTTGTCACTCATTGCTATTGCCTCTGAACTCTGCTCTTTTTCTCCATAGAAGTTATCCAATGTAAGAGGCTTTCTCTGTTGTATCTTATTTTTTTTTGTACTTGTGGATTGTAGTTCATGGATATTGGTGGCCATTGCTGTGTTAGTTTTATCTTTCCTTCTCAGCCAGAAGTCTGAGTGAGGAGGGCAGGCAGTTCTCAGTGTAGCAAGCTACAAAGTGGCTTTGCCCTGAAACTATTTTTCCAGTTTCCACAGAATCTGTTGTGGCCATCCCATCTCTGTGCTATCTCTGCTCCCATGCTCCAGGCTCCTCAGCCTCCTGTCCAAAACTGTCAAGGCTTTGCACTGTTCTCAGTGGTAAGACTGTGGTGCCCTCAACCAGCCCCCAGAACCTAGAGATTGCCTCATCATTCAGCTCTGACTCTGGTGGTAGGTGGTATGGGGGAGGGGTGATCAGGCTCATGCTTTGGTAGGTGTAATTTTACCCCCTAATAGAGTGAAAATGCCCAAACCCTGCCTATCTTCAAGGCTGTGCTCTGTGGCAGAACCACTTAACTCTTCTGCTTTTTATTTTTGTCTTTTTGAGATGCTTTGTTGTGATAGGTAGTAGGGAGAGTCATGAAGTTCTTTCTACACTGTGGTCATCTTAGCCTCCACACTATTTAAATCAAAATTTTAGTCTTCTTAACCCTATAAGAGTAATGACTGTTACTTTTCCTTTTGTGATTGCAGAACCCTATATCCCCCCATGATGTTTTCTAGCCATATACCACCTTAGATTCATCCTCTTTTCTGTTGCTACTGTCTCCAGTCCCCTTCACCCAAAGTCACTGTTATCCCCTCCTCTGATGCACTTTAAGCCCTTAAGAATCCCTGTTCTATCCTTAACTATCTTCTTTTTCTTTTGATCCTCTTGCTCCTGTATTCATTTAACCTTCTGGAAATAAAATGAAATTTGGTTCCTCCGTGAGGATCCCCCAACTCTAGGCAGCCTTAGTAGTGCTGACTGATTGTTTTATCAATCTCTACCCTTATTCTGCCATCATCACTGAACTAGCTAAATGATGCAATGAATAGAGCCCTGAGTCTGCAATCAAGAAGAACTGAATTCAAATCTAGTCTCAAATTGTAAAATGGAGGTAAAAGTATTCATCCATCAGGATTGCTGTGATATTTATAAAGTGCTCCATACAGTGCCTGTTACATATTATATAAATATTTATTTCCTCCCTTTTCCTTCCTTTCCTTTTGTAAGTTTTAAAATTAATATTCAATGCCTCCAAAGTATGATATTTATAAGGATTTTATTAAAAGCTCAGGGAAAGAGTACCAACTCACCCTTACTACGTGGCCTTCTCTCCAAAAAGCCCTGTCACCACACCCACAACAACCATATCAAAAACAGCCAGAGAAACCCACAACCAATAGGAAAAGGCTTAAGGAATTATGGGTATGGTGAAAGGGAGTTTGGGTAATGTAGTTTAAAGGGGCACAAGGTCTTTTCAACTTTACATTCCCCATTCCTCCCCCCCCCCCCCCCCCGTGATCCACTGGGAGACAAGTCTTCCCAATGGATCATGAAAGCATAATCAAATTAAAGTTTACAATAATTCAGAGTTTAAAGGAAAATAAAAGGGAGAAAGAACAAAGCCAATGTTTGGTGCATTGACAAAAGCCATTTAGGGGGTAGTCCCCTTTTCTGGCATAAAGTGTCCATTCAAAATAAATACATTCAACCCCCCCCAAAGTTCAAATTTGCCATGTCTTGAAATTCACTCTGGATCTTTTGGTGCAGTGTGTGGGCTCTGCATGCATCTTCATGGCGTCTTCTGGATTCTGGGAGGTAGTCTTCTGTTCTAAATTAGGGTCAAATTCAAGTCCAAATTTACAGAAATAACATAGTCCCCCAGAGGAGAACAACTTTACATTTCCCCCTGAGGAAAATACAGGGATACATATGGGAATAACACAGGAATACATGGTCAAGGCATAAGGTATGTGAATCAATTCTCAAAACATCAAAAAGTCCAAAGAAAAATAAAAAGGAAAAAAGGAAAAAGAAAAAAGAAAAAAATAACCTCTGAGAAAAATATAGGATATTAAAAAAAAGTGAAAGGAAAAAATTCTAGGAACAAGAAAAAGGAAAAAATTCACAAATCGAAGCAGGTTCCTGTAGCAATCCATGTCCCATAAGCTTTGCAACAACAATCACTCACTAACCCAATTTAGCAGCCTGGACTACAGTAAGTTGTCACATCATTAAAGCAAGGGGCGTGACTGTGTTTGACAGAAATCAAAATGGAGGATATAGCTACAAAACAGGGCAGATTCGCTCTAAAGCCTTCACAGTCAGAAACTGGGAGTTGAAGCAGTTACCTTGCTTTTTTAAACCCAAGTCGGGCATGGAAGCTAGAAAGCAGGCTGGGGTGGATGACAAAAGGTCAGGACCTTCCCACACCAAGGCAAAAAGCCCAGCAGAGATTAGGGGTTTCTGCAAGGTTAAAAGGCTCTTTCTCACACAGGGACTGGGGGCTGGGGGTGCTTTAAAGTTTACCAATCACAGAAGTAGTAGGCAGGCCAGCTGGAGGCCAGCTGGATGGTCTCAAAAGGGTTGCATAGTGGCAGGAAACCCAAATAGTAGATAAAGCAGCTTAAGTCTGGTGCCTGCTGTGGCTTGGGGCTGAAAGCAGCCAGAGGCTTTAAAACCCCACCTGGTCAGGCAGTCAAGGGAAAGGGAAAAGCACTTGGAAGGGTCCTGGAGGTGGCAGCGGGCTAAGGGCCCAGTGCAAGGGTGGAGAGGGTGGGGAAGGAATATGAAGGACACCTGAAAGGGAAAATGCACAGATCTGGGAAAAAATGGGAGGCAGCAGCTCAGCAAAGGTTTAAAAAACTGCAGAAAGCTCCACCACTGGGGAAGGGGGGTAGAGTGCAACTGGGAACTATTTTCACAGGCAATCTGAGGATCCCTTCGTAAGTCACCAACTATAAGTTTTTAAATTAATATTCAATTCCTCCAAAGTATGATATTTATAAGGATTTTATTAAAAGCGCAGGGAAAGAGTCCAAACTCATCCTTACCATGCTGCCTTCTCTCCAAAAAGCCCTGCCAACCCTCCCACAACAACCATATCAAAAACAGCCCGCAAAACCCACAACCAATAGGAAAAGGCTTAAGGAATGATGGGTATGGTGAAAGGGAGTTTGGGGAATGTAGTTTAAAGTGGTACAAGGTCTTTTCAACTTTACACTTTGAAGACATGTCCTCAAACTATAAGGGTTAAATTAAGGAGTTCAACAAAGTGAAGAGAACAGTTTAACAGAAACTTTGTTTAATTAAGAAGTACAGATAGAAAGATAGAAAAGAGGAAAGAGAGATTGTTAATTTTATACCCTATAAATAAACCTAAAATTCCTGATATTACCTAAAATTTCCTAAAAACCGATCTCTAACTGTTTTCTGAGACAGTTTCTTCTGCCTGGCATGCCAGACCTAATCTAACCTACTCTATCTACAAATTATTCAGTAACTACATAATCCTCTAAATAATAGATAGCCACCACTTACTCACTCCTTCAATCAGTTTTCTATAGCAGCCCAACTGTGATTAGCCAACTGCTAGCAGATTCTTGCCTCAGAGACAGACTTCCTGCTCTCTCAAAATCCCAGAGGCAAAAGACCCCCAAGTATCAGTGGCTGCTTCCTTATCCCCTCACTGACCAACTGTCCCCCCAACTTCCTGTCAGAGGGCAGACTACTTCCTTTCCTCAGTCCTGGTCTCCTTGGTAACAGAATCTTTAGTCACAAACTCCTGTCAGTTCTGATCTACTTAGAAATCCTGTTCTCTCTAGCCTCTTAAGGAGACAGAGGGAGACATTAAGAAAATCTCTTTAACAAAACCATATAACCGTTTTTGTATTCTAACCTCCTAGTTATTCTTGAGCACTTCTCCATGATTTTGGCCTTTGACTCATGGTCAATTTTCCCATTAAATTCTGATATTCACTTCAAAGTGTCTAAAAACAGCCCTCAGATTCCTCTTATTTACTCCATTTCTCTTTCAAAGGCTTTTTCTCCCTTTAACTTGTCTTTTTCTACTGATGGTACCATCACTGTCTAAGGGATCGTAATTATGGAGTTACCTTTAATTCTCTCTCATCCTTCATGCCAGTGTTGAATCATTTGCCAAGTTCTGCCTTTTCTACCCTCAATAAGATTAGAATCCACTCCTACTGCTACTTCAGACTTTAGTCTCTTAAATAAACTACTATAAAAACAGCTAGGTCATATTAGTGAAAATAATATGGGGAAATGGATTCATAACTTGAATTCCCAATGTATATTTCCAATCATCTAGAATCAATTAGTATATTATATATAATTAGAACTTCAAATAGCTGAAGAGTGTAGATTCAAATATATATGACTATTTGGTAGAAATTTGTATTTACACTAATCTAGATATAGCTGTAGCTTCATAACTGACCTTCATAATTCCATTTTCACCATTACTCATACTCCACTTCACTGCCTAAATAATCATCATAGCATATCACTATGATCATGTACTTTTTCTATTAAATAAAAAATAATTACTATCTGTGATTGAATCCAATATATTTTCATTCCATCCCACTTTTCCTTGGTCCTCACTACTGCCAGATATGCATTTTATATGTCATTTTTTTGGTTCTTAAAAAGTCATCTTTCAAAGAGTCTTGTTCATATTATTTCAGTTCTCCTGATTTCTCCTACCCAGCCCAATGCCTTTAAAACATTTACTGAGAAAATTGAGATCATCCATTGTTTGCTCTCTAAACTTTTTCTTAATGTTTTCTCCTCTTTCTTCATCCATTCTTCTCAATAAAAAAGTAAATAACCTCTCTACCATCTCTCTTGATTCTATTTTCTTTTATTTATTTTAGTACCTGCTTCAATATTCTTTTTCCTTTACCTTTGGGATTTCTTTTATATAGATGTACATATTTTTATTTCAATATCACTGAAGTTTCTATCTTATCCCTTTTCCTATCCTCTCACAATGGCACATCACATATAATAATAACAATGGGTGGCATATAGTTTACATGTAAGAAATGTTTTATCTGTTTCTATACCAAAAGCTCTTAATTTTTGCATGTCATGGATCCCTTTGGCAGTTTGGTTATAAATCTATGGATCCTTCCCCAGGAAAAAAAATTTTAAATGTTTAAAATAAAATATATACAAGACACATGAAACTGATTAAGTTGAAATACAGTGAACAATTTCAGCACATGGGCCCCAGTTTAAGAACCTTTATAATATTGATATATATTATAGTAGAGAAGAAAAAGAGAAATAAAACACAAAACTAACTGTCATATCAAAAAAGTCTGATGTTATATGTAGTGTTCCACACAGTGACCTCATAAAAGAAAGGGTGAGAAGTAGAAAATATCTTCCTTAATCTCATTTTTGGGTCCAGTTTGAGTTATAACTTCACAGCATTCTGTATTCTTTTTTTATAAAATAAATTTTATTGATATCTTTTGTTTTAGCTATCACCATAATTTCTCCCAGTTTTCCTTACATCCTCACAGAGAGTCATTCAACCCCCAAAATAATATTTTTTAAAAAAGGGAAAAAATGAAGGAGAAACAAAATGTCAGTAAAACCACTAAATTGATAAAAAGAAAGTCTGAAAACACATGCTATGTACCAAATCCATGGGCACCATGGGCATCAATTCCTCTGTAAAGAAATGAGGTAGCAATATTTTCTCATATCACTTCTTTGGAGCCATGTTTGTGTTTTGGAATTTTAACATTCACTTTTGATTTTTCTTTGTGGTAGTTGTTATTGTTGTTTGTTATTTTCTTTATTCTGCTTCAGTTTGAATTAGATCATATAAATCTTTTCATGTTTCTCTTTATTCAACTCATTCTTATTTTGTGTAACATGGTAATATTCTCTTACATTTACATACATTTACATTACATTTACATTCATGTGCCGTAATTTGTTAATCCGGTCTTCTATTATTATAGAATGTAGTTTCCTTCTCTTTACTACTGCAAAAAGTGCATTTATAATTATTTTAATTTATATGGAGACTTTCTTCTTCTCTATTATCTCCTGGAAATAAGCCTAGTAAAAGAATTTCTGAGCCAAAGGATATGCACATTTTAGTCATTCACAGCATTGAGTTTCAATTGTTTTATGTTGTTCTTTGCACTTAGATTATTATAGTCACTGTCTATATTTTTTATTCTATTTATTTCTCTTTTCATCAGTTCATATTAATCTTTCCATGCTTCTGTCCCCAACATATACATAATTTCTTACAGAACAAAAATATGTCTTATATTTATACACCACAATTTCTTTATTCCTTTACATTCTGGAGGTCTATTTGGTTTCCACTCTTGCGATCTTAAAATTGCTACTACAAATATATTGCTATAGATAGATACACTGTGTTCATCTGTAGTCACAGCAGAATCTAGAAGGGGCAGAATGCAGAGTTTAACCAAAGAATGTGAGACAAGATGAAATTATAATTGAGAGGCTGGTCTTCAAAGCTATGGTCGGAGAATGGAGTCTTTGATTCCATAATTTAGTTTATTGTTATACAACCTTTCATTTATCAAAAAAAACTAAAGTTTGACAAAGAAGGGAGGTATTTTATAGGAAAGGACAGATTCAATAAGGTACATTTGACTGGTTTCTGTCCTATGATTAGATAGTCACGGAAGTTCATCAAACAACAAGGTTGGATGGGAATTAGAAATTTCTTGCCTAGCATATCCCAGAAAAGGGAGGGTGTGCCAGATAAGTTCAGACTGTATGACTAGAGCAGAGACAACCTGTTGGAGATATATTAGCTAAAAAAAACCCCAAAGTTTCCTTCTACTCCTTTCTAGCTTAACAAAAAAGAGTTATATTTGGATTGAAGAGTTACAGAAGATCTAAGTTCAAAATTAGACTGTGATATTAGTGATATTGTGATATGGAATAAGTCATTTTAAATCTCATTTTCTCATTAATAAAACTAAAGGGTTGGACATTATCTCTAAAGTTTCTTCCAGTTTTGTTATCCTAGATTCACATAGATAGTCCAATAACAATTTAATACATTGAATATTGAACTCATTACTTTCCTTCACCCTACACCCTACTTTCCTACACCCTACACCCTACACAAGAGAATGCTTCTCTTGGCCAGGCTTAATTTTGACAGGCATGGAAGGAGCAGCAAGAGGAGTAGAAGGAGAGTCAAAAAAATAAAGCATCACAGAAATCAAGGGGCCATGTGATCAAAATAGTACCGTGAAGCCCATTGTCATCTGTGTTTGTTCTATGCTGCAGAGGCAAGTGGGGGCTTCTTCTGGATTTGTTTTCCCTGAAGAGCTCTTTTAGGTAATGAACTCAGACATAACCATTTCCATTAGAATTTGTACTGCCCTAGCAAACATGTTTTTCCAGTGGAGACGAGCTGTCTTTTCATTCTCTATTCCCTTTGGAATAATATTAACATTGTTTTTTAGCTAATAGTAATAGCTATAGCTGCACCCAGTACATTTTGAAGGTCTTGAAGCTTTTTGCTGGCAACTGTTCTTCCAACAGGCCGAATACATAAAAGAATATAAATCAAGAAAGTAAGCTCAATGGTATTATCAGACTTTTGTAATGTCTTTTGGGAGGAAGAGAAAATGGGAATTAAGAGTCAAATATCCAGAGGAAAAAAGATTGCATTTCATAAAATAATCAGAATCATTGATAAACCGTCTCATTATAAACAGAAGCAGATTTGAATAACCATAAATATGCACTTTCTCACTTCAATTTCTCAAATATTTATTAAGCTGAAAGATCAAATGATGGACAGTAAGGGGATGAACAAGGTGAGATTTCTGCCTTTAACAGTTGATGACAGATAAGGAAGATAAGAACTTATACAAATAATCATGATACAAAACTAAATGGGAAAGAGAATCAGAGAAATAGAGAAGTTCTGTGATATTTCACCATACCAGTAACCATATTGTTTTGGGGGTAGGGGTTGGGTTAGAATATTTTAATAAGTGGATTTCAGAATATTTGATTTCCTTTGCAATCCTGTGTCTTACATTTTGTGCATTTAAAAATATTTTTCTGGAAAGGGTTCTGTAGGCTTTAGCAGACTTCCAAGGGGATCTGGACATGTGCAAAAAAAGGTTAAGTTGTCTCTGTGGGCTACTGTGATACTATTTGGAAGATTAATTCATTTTGGATGGCCTTCTCTGTTTCCCCCTGTTGTGTCTCTCCTCCCTCTGAATCCCCAGGTATCCAGAGATGCCTCGTGTGCTCAGCATTGCTAAAAGGTGTACTAAAAGAACACGAAACGATTTTTGCAGTGAATTTATTTAAGTTGCAAGGTCAGGGACAACTGTGTGCTGGACCACACTTTTTTGGTGTGCCTGAGTTAGAAGCATACAGTCATCCTGAAATCTCATGGAACTTTATTTGTTCCTCTCTGATACCCTTTCCCATTCCATTTTGTGGCCTAAAGTAACAGCAAAGAAGTCTTGTTTCTCTCTACTCTTATCTTTTGGCCCCAAACAACTCTTAGCATAGCATAGAGGTAAAGATCTATTTCCAGCCTTATGGCTCTTGGTGGCAGTGACTTTCTCCTGGTCCCCACAGCCCAATTGCCTTGCCTTATTTTTTGAAATAAGAAGTCAGATTATACCATAAACATCTTCAGAGCACACAAACACATTTCAGTTCTCCTGTATGTTTGCTTCCTTGTTTGTTTGTTTTTTCCAGTTCCCCTTCATAGAAACTCTCTAAAAAATAAAATTTAACTCTAGTCCTCCTCTCTTTAGAGGGTCTGATTTTATTTGAGGAAAATTCTTAATACAATTTAACTCTAGAAAGGGGCTTCTGCTTTCTAAAACCACAGGCTCTCTCTAAATGTGGACACATTGTATTACTCCTCTTCCCCATGTCTTCCACTGTGCCTATAATGACTTATTCTTATGAAAGCTAACCCATTCAGCAATTCTACTGCTTGGTCAAGCCAGGGGCTAATGTATTCATAACATATAGTGTCTACCTCTAATGATGCCCCCTCTGCTTTGGAGAGCGACCGCTGCTGAGGGAGCTGCTTTGTTGTGTAGGCGAGCTCTGGCTGTGCTTTGGGATTTATTTCTGATCCCAGGAGCCTACCATTTACTTCAATAATGGTGATTGTGAAGCCAGACCACAACACCGCTGTATGGTCTGTCCTGTTGAGTGGATGGTTCCTTATTAGTCTCTTGCTGTGTCCCATTTTTCTTCTGTACGATTCCATGGAACATGGCCTATTGCACCTTCTTCATGAGTGCTGAGGGTGAGTATTCTATTGTTCTGGGTAAGATGCAATTCCCCTGACTCATCAAAGCATTGCCCTGTGCTCCTGATGATTCCATAGAGGCGGGACAAACAAGAAACAAGAGCTGATTAGGAAAGGGCCCTTCAGGTACAAAAGACCCATCATTGATCTGGCCATGTTTGTCTTTTACCTCTCTCTGAAAATGCCCTCTGCCCTCCTCAGGAGCAAGTGACCTATCGATTACTCTTCTGCCTAGTGGCCCTTAGAGCCCCTGCATGGTTCATTAACTGAATAGCCCTTGGAATCCCCAGCTGATTCCTGGGAGGTTAGGTGTAAGCAGAGGTGAATTGGCAGCCTGTGCTCCACACTGCTTAAGGAGATGCTCTCAAACTTTATCAAGATTGTATTCAATTTTCTTTCTATTCCATAGTTTGATTCTGTGTCTCTGCAGTAAGTAATTATCTGTTATTTCAATAAATTGAGTTTTAGTCCCACCTTTGGGTTGTATCTATAATAGTAATAATAATAATAACAACCACTATTACTTCTGATAGTTTCATTACTTCATTGATTGCAATCATTCTCCTTTCTTTTTTTCTTGTTCCAAAGGATAATATAAGTATTTTCCTATTTTAAATGATCTACCTACCAATGAGAAAAAATGAATAAAATCTCAAAGAATTTATTATAAAATATTTAATAATAAAGTGAGAAAGGGAAAATCAGAGGTTTTTTTAGAGTACAGAGAGCCAGAGACCCACACTGTGGGGCTTTTTATGGGGGAGCTTGTGCCTCAAATCAGAAGATTGAGGGTTTAAGTCCCTTTGTGGTTGCCAAAATGAAATTGTAAGAAAAAAATGAATAAATTCTCAAAGAATTTATTACATAGTATTTAATAATAAAGCGAGAAAGGGAAAATCAAAGGTTCTTTTAGCCAAATGAGCAGAGCACAGAGAGCCAGAGACCCACACCTGCAGCACTTTACCAAAAGCACAAGCTCCTAAAAAAGAGTCCCACAGTGTGGGTCTCAGACAAATCTATCTCCCTAGACCCTGAACATAAATGAGAACGTAACTTAAAAGGATGCTGGGTAAATGTAGTTCAAGTGTTTTCTATTTTCACATACCTTTAAGATCATCATCTTATGCATGAAGAAATCAAGTTCCTGGAAAATTAAATTATTTGTCTAAAGACACAGACATCCTGAGCATCAGCAGTTGTCCCTTAAACTGAAGCCTTGCATCTTTTAGGTTTTTATTCTTAGCTGATAGAATGCAGTCTTTGGAGAGCAACACATGGCCAGTTCTTCCACTGAGAGGAAGCTGAGAAACCCAGATTCTATATTATGAACTAACTATAACCTTGGCCAAATTATCTCATTTCTTTTTTTTAAGTAATATTTTATTTTTTCTCAGTTAAATGTAGAAACTCTTTTTAATATTTGTTTTTTCACATTTAAAATTCCAAATTCTCTCCTTCCCTCTTCTCTTCCTTTCCTGAGGCAAGCAATTTGATACAGATTATATATGTGCTATCATGCAACACATATTTCCATATTCATAATGTTATGAATTATCTCACTTCTCAAAGCCTTAGTCTTCTCATCTATAAAATGGGGATGCTGAACTTCATGATCTACTGTTTCTAAGGTTTTAGAGTATCTAAGATGACTTCTAACTGTTGGTGATTAAGTTGTCCCATGGACTATTATTTTTCTTTCCCCAAAGTTGAGAGTTAATTTAAATTTATTGATTTCATTCACCTTATACCATAGTTTCTCAACTTTTGTTTTTAGTAGATATTTAGAAAAATTATTGCCACATGTTATGGATATGGAATTGAGACTAAACAAGTAAATTGACTGGTCAGGGGTAAATTCATTGAGTTGCAGATAGCACTAGGACCAAAAGTTATGTTGCTTGGTTCCCAAATCAAGATACTATTTTTCTTCCCATTAAAAATTACCCTTGAAGTGGTGACTGACAATTATGTTTTCTAGTTTAAGTTCACCACAACTGCCTATCCCAAGAAAGGTGAGAATTTGTATCAGAAATATTTTAATACATAAAATAACCACAGTAATGTGTGGGAAAACCTTCATCAATGCAATGACCAATCAGGACTCCTGAAAACTAGAAATGCTTTTTGCCTTTTTGTCAAGACAAATCATACAGAGTGAAACATACATTTTCAGACACAAATGTGTTGATGTGTCTTGACAATATGTGAATATATTTTGCTTAAATACATTTTCTTTTGTTACAAGAGAAATCAGATCTTCTATTTGGGTTAGATTAGGATGGCATGAGTTAGTGAATAATGAAAAGATAAAAACAGAAAGAAAAAACAGAAAACACAGAAAACAAAAAAGTCAGAAGAGAACAATTTCATAACTGCATTACTTTGAAAACAGACTGTATTTGAAAGAAGTTAACAGTTTCATACATGATCCCCTTTGAGTATTTGTCTTTTGGAGGGTTTATGTAAATTATTATTAAATTTCTAATAAAAATAATGAATTAAAATCCACATATACTCTCCCTGACTTTTAGAAGAGGTTGACAATCTTTTCTTTTCTTTTCTTTTTGTTTTATTGGGGCAAATAAAAGTCATTTGCCAGGACCTAGAACTTATAATATAATCATTGAGTTAACCAAAATACTAGTTTTCATGCATGGCATTTGAAATGATCTCTTTTAACTTCTTACTCCCCACCAGTCAGTCTTGGGTAAGTAAGCCTTCTCAGCTATTATTTGGATTGTTTCCTTGTTGAAGCATGAGAGGTATTTCTACTTTTCTAGCTTCTATGTGATGGGACAGCTCTCCAAATCAGTTTTATTTCACATTTTCTACTTTTCTTCCTCGATGACATTTACCATGTACATTTTTTCATTCCTGGATAGGATTGACTATGCAGGCTACTTATAGACTGAATATTCATAAAAGTCATATTCATTTTACCTTGTGGAAGTTTCTCTTTAATTCTAAGTAAAAGGCATAACTAGCTGGAATTTTCCTGCTTCATATTTCAGGTTTTATTACCCTCCCTCAAGCAGTTTTAGATCCACAGAAAATTTTGTTCCCCATTTCCCCTCCTTTACTGGATTCTCCCCTTTTTATAAGCATTATAAGTCACATCTTTTAGTCTTTTGCTCTTTTAAGGGGGTGGAGATCACTGATGAGGGATTTTTTTAAAGGCTTATGATTTCATTAATGTAGGGAGTTTTGGGTGAGAAACTTCTTGGGGCAGTACAAATCTCCTGTTTTCCCTGTAATTTACATACTTTGAAAGTTGCTTAAGAGATCTGATAGTTTAATGTATTGGGAAAGACCTAAGCTAAAATCCAGCCTCAGACAGTCAGAAATTGTGTAAACCTGACAAGTCAATTTACTTCTGTTTGCCTTAATGCACTGGATAAGGAAATGGCAAACCAGTCTAGTTGTCTTTGCTGAGAAAACCCGATATAGGGTCATGTAGAGTCGGATACGACTCAACAATAAAAATTAGTGGCTCATTTAGTGTCATTCACTCAGTATGTGGCAGAGACAGGACTTGAACTCAAATTTTTTAGACTCTGAGATCAGCACACCTGCCACTGTACCATACTGTCCTATTCTTGCACATAATGCTCTTGTTCAGTTATTTCTCTCATGTCTGACTGTGTAACCCCATTTTAGATTTTCTTGACCAAGGCACTGGAGTGTTTTGCCATTTCCTTCTCCAGCTCATTTTACAGATGAAGAAATTGAAGCACTTTAAATCAGTCTATTTCTGTGTATTTTAGGAAAGTTGAGCTGCTATAGTAACTTGCAATAAATTAATTACAACATTTTTTAGCTTCCTGCTGTAGACTAATGAATTGAAAGTTTAATTGGGTTGGTGAGAAGCCAAAATAAATGTGGTCCATTCCAGCTTGCTTTATTTACTCATTGATGATTACTAAACCTAAAAGGGATGGGATTGAAACAACTGCACAGGCTAATCAACAGTTCAAGTAGATTTGTTTGTAAAGCATAGAGATTAAACTATAGTGATACTAGATTGAAAGAAAAAAAAAAGAATTACTAAATTGACATAATATATTGGGGGCATAAATAGCATAACCTCAATACTAGAATTTAAAATTTTATTTATTGATTATATATATATGTTAAACAGTGAATCCTAAGATGAATGAACCCAGGGAGTCTTTGAATGTTTTTAGTATCTTAGAATTGAAACTTGATTGTTTTGAAAGACTTGAGATAACTCCATATTCTTATTCTTCCTTGAGTTGTAGACACTCAAGACATATCCATAGTTACCTGATAATATCTCTGGGGTATTGCCCATATCAGAAGTGATGATAAGGGATTCATGAGACTGTCTGCTTCATAGAATGCATAAGATCATAGACTGCAAGCTTGAATAAAACCACAGAATAATTTAGTTTGATCTTATCATTTGACAGAGTATCAAACCAAGAACTGGGGAAAGTTAAGTAATTACCAAGAGTCAGACTAGTAGTAACCACCATCTGCAAAGACTTGGAGTCATGTCCTATGTCTCCAGCATCAGTGCCATATCCTTTGTCCCATAATATTTAGGACTTTTTAAATTTTAAAATGCTACTAACTATGAATTGTTTTTCTAATCACTGTCTTCCTAGTCACCCGGGATTGCATCTTATATGTCATGCTGGACTAATTACTTTCTCTCATCCTCCAATCTGTCCCTAAGGCCCACTGATTTTTCCTTCATACTATTTCTCTCCTCTGAACCTGGTGCAGACCCTCATCATCTCATGCCTGGAGTAATTCAGTGACTTGCTGGCTGGTCTCCCTGCCTGCCACAAGTCTGTCCCTTCTCCAGGCCATTCTTTATTCAACTGTCAGAATAATATGTTTTTGAATAATGTTTTATTTTTCCCAAATTATATGTTAGAAATTTTTTAACATTAATTTAAAAAATTCTGAGTTCCAAACTCTTTCCCTCTTTCCCTTTTCTTCTCCAGAAGATAGTAAGCAATCTGATTTTACATGTGCCATGATAAAAAATATTTTTTCATATTTGCCCCAAAATGATATTTTTAAAGTACAGCTCTAATTATGTCACCTCCTATACACACTTAATAAATTCTAGACTCTAGGATCAAATTAAAAGGCTTGTATTTGGTATTCAGAGTCCTCTATAACCTATACTTTCCCTGCCTCCACCTTTCTGGTCTTCTTATATCATGCACCCATCTACACACACACACACACACACACACACACACACACGGTGACACTGACCTCCTAGCCATTGCTCAAATAAGACATCCCACCCAGCAGCTTCAGATATTTCCATTATTTGCCCCCATGCCTGGAATGTTCTTTCTTCATCTCCTACCCTGATTTCCCTGGCTTCCTTCAAGTCCCAGCTAAAATCTTAACCGTCTACAGGAAGTTTCTCCTGATTTCCCCTTAGTTCTATTGCCTTCCTCCTGTTTATACTCTCTAGCCTGTCCTGTATATATGTCTAGCCTTACCTGTATAGTATTTTTACGTGTTGTCATGCCCATTAGATGATGCATCTATTTAGAGAAAACTTTATCTTTTGCCTTTCTTCATCTACTCAGCTCTTAGCACAATTGATAGCACTTTGTTGCTATTTTTAGTCATTTTTTTTCAGTCTTCTCTGACTCTTCATGACCCCATTTGGGGTTTTCTTGGCAGAGATAGACAAGTGGTTTGGCATTTCCTTTCCTGCTCATTTTAGGGATGAGGAACTGAGGCAAACAGTATTAAATGACTTGCTAACAAGTCTCTAAGGCCATATATGAATTAATTGAGGCCCTCCTGACTCCAGGTCCAGTGTTCTATCCACACACAGAAGCTGCATCATAAATGTTTATCAATTGAATATATTCATATTTCAGAAGGTAAATTACTTTCCCAAAAACACATAGTATATGTCAGAATTAGGGCTTGAATCAAAGCCTTCCATTAATCACTAAATATTTATAAAATATCTTCCATGTGCTTAAGGGGAAAAAAGACAAGAAAAAGTAGCGAAAATGTCCAAATAAGTACAAAAAAGGGCATCCTTGCCCTTATGGAGATTCCATTGTTTTCATGGATTACAAGATGAATCCTCTATCTGCTAAAACCTTCTGCCCCTCAACTCCATACCAACAAGTTTTTAATACTGACATTCTAATTAGTAGGCTTAGCCATTAGGTCTAACATTTACTCACTTTTTAAAAATGCTGATGATTGTAAATGTTCATAATTCATATTGAAACAAGTCATATTATCCCCTGCCATATTGAAAAAAGAAATATTCCTAGGTAGAGTTTTCCATCTTGCTATTTGAAGAAATTTGTAGCCCTAGTGGCTTTGCCCTCTCTTTAGTTCTCACTGATGGTCTCGCTGACTTGCTTATTCCTTTTTTATAAGACTGGCTTTGAAGGTGGTGCAGTGGATAGAGATGTAATGATGTCAGCAAGTCATTTAACCTCACTCTATCTCAGTTTCCTAATTTATAAAGTGAGGTTAATAATAACATGTACCTGACTCATATGGTTCATGGAGAATCAAGTGAGATAATGTAGGTAAAATATTTTACAAACCATAGAGTAATATATAAATACTAGTTATTCTTGGAATTCTTCTTTTATACTGTTGTTATCATTATTATTATATCAGAGGGACTTACATTTTCTCAGTTTAACAATAATTCAGTGATCAAACTCTTAATATTCTTGAAGGTAAACATTTGATCCCGTAATAAAATTTCTCTCTGGAACAGCTCAAAGAAAGAAAAAATACATATATTTTCTTTAACTACTTTTCTCATGGCAATTATGTTATGATGTTTCATAGGCAATTGAGCCAACAATAAGACTGGGATGCTTTTACTTCACCATCAAGATGACTTGTGTATTTGTAATATCCCAGATGTTTTACCCAGAATTTGTAGGTTGAGCAAATTGTTACACAGTCCAGAAAATGATCTCAGAAATATTTTTACCTTGAGAACTGATCCACCCCATCAACTCTACCCCTGAACTTTACCTCTTGGAATACTTTCCATCCATGCCACCTCTTACTCTCACTGGCTGGTACCTTCTAGAATCATTTTAAGGTTAAGACTCAGATCAAATATGTTTCTATTCCTCACTAAACTATAATCATGACTCTCCAGACTTTGATTTCAATGTCTTCCAGCTGGGTACCTTCATTTCTTCCATCATTCACCAATCTTTTTATCTTACCCCTAATAGAAACTGACTGTGTCTCTGGGAAAGTCACTAAGCCTCAGTGCCACATAAAGGTCTCTATGACTGTAAATTACAAATGAATTAATGGCAGATCTACAAATAGCCTAGTGAGTTTATATACCAAGGAATTCTTAGCATTAATTATATCATAGGTAGATATACCACAGCCACCACCATCCTAATCACATTTATTATGGATGTATTACATTAACCAATGTATTTTATTTCTCTTGTGATGAGGTCATAGAACATATAGATGTGAATTAACATAATATTATTATATCATATCATTGATTTGAAAAGCAGCATTACATAATTAGGAGAGAACCAGTCTCCAAGATCAGATGTGGGTTCAAATATTACCTTTGTGGCAGAGCAGTTGCATTACCCTGGGTCTCTTATTGAGCCTCTAGGTGTCCTAGGCAGAAGTTTTAAACACAAATAGAAAGAGATCCCTGCCTGCTACATATTGAATTAGAAAAACATATATTAACATTGTCTCTTTTGAATTGCTTTTTACTTTGTTAAATATTCCCTAATCATATTTTAATATATATATAAATATATCATTTGATATCTCATATTTATTATATATAATATATATAATATAATAATATAATAAAGGACACTTAAGAGTTTTGCTGGTCACTGGGGACTTGGACTGTGAATTTTACACTTTCTCTAAGCAACTTTTCAAATTGTATTGATGGATGTCACTTCCTTACTAAGGAGTTATCTGTATCTGTGAAATCACAAGTCTTTTCTATATGGGTATAGATATAGAAAAATAAACAAACATAAATATAGCTTTATAGATATAGCTCCTTACATCTATAAATGTTTGCATTTAAATGTACATGTACACATACACTGACTTTTTGGTACAAAATCCAGGAATGAAAAAAGTAAAGAAGCAAATGTAGCCTTGATATAAAGAACAAATTCTGACCAGTTGAGAATATCCAGAATTGCACTGGGCTTCTTACATAGGTAGCAAGATTCCTTTTCTCTTTAGATATTAAAGCAAAGGATGAATCATCATTTTTTTTGATACTCAGTCATTTCAGTCCTGTCATACTTTTTCTGACCTCATTTGGGGTTTTCTTGGCAAAGATACTGGAGTGGTTTGCCAGTTCGTTCTCCAGCTCATTTGACAGATGAGAAATTGAGGCAAACAATGACTTATCCAGGGTCACACTAAGGCCAGCTTTAAATTCAAGATGAAACTTCCTGACTTCAGGCCTGGCATTTTTTTCCCACTTCATCATCTCACTACCTATGTGTATTATAGTCAAAATTCTGCTGAAGATCCCTTCCAACTAGCATTCTGTAATATCATGATTTCATGCAAATATATCTAGTATTCACACAAGCCCTAAAAATAATATTATGTACATACTCACATATGTACACATATATACATAAAATCCTGTTACCTCAAACCAAAGTTGCTGATTATCCTCTTAAATGTACATATAAACTTTTTAGGAGAATGAAGTATTTTCCCTAAAACTTTACGTTAGTGTTTTTCCTCACTGAATCCAAAAAGCGGGGTCTGAAAATCCTTCATTTTATGTGTTTTCAGGCAGATTTAAACTCTCCTTGCTTAGGATTTCAAGAGCTGCTACTTTGCCTTTGATTTAGTTCAATTATCTTTCATGATCTTCTGAAACTGTACCATTTTTTCCCTTTCTTTCAGACTAAGAAAGTCCTTACCCAAATGGCCTTACCCATTGGATTTGCCTGTGGGTGTCATTCATTTCTGTTGTTTCATTTTTTCCCCTGGAGTTTTTCAATAGTACTTCCTTTCAATAAGAAGCTAATTTTCTTTGTGTGTGTAGGTGGCGTAGAATTCCATGCTTTTACACAGTAGCAGTCCTGCGTTTGATGTACCTGGTTCAGAGACAATTGTCCTTTATAGCGTTCACAAGTAAATTCAATGAAAGCCCCATGTGACTAGTTTGTAACTCATTTAGTGGGGAGTTTTACAAGATTTTTTCACAAAGCAGTTCTTGCTTAAGAAGCTAAATTGGCTTTATTCTGCCTAGCTGGAGGTCTACTCTTCTCTGGATTCAGAGGATATTTACATGAGTAACAAGAAGCCCTACTGATAAAGAGGAGAAAAAGCATCCTTAGAAACAGGTTTCTTCAACTTTTACTCCCTCGATTCCAAGGGATTTGGGGGGTGATGGTAAAGTGTATTGTTCCATTTATAATAAAGCCTGAAAAATGTTTTATACTGATAGGATATGTGTACCATTATAGCTAAGTGTCTAAAAAAAAAAAAAGCCCAAACACAATCTTCTGGTCCTGTAATTTCTTTTAAGCATCTGGCCACTTTTATGTATCCGATAATCCTCACATTGCTCTCACCCCAATGCAAAGTTGGCATTGATATTTCTTTTTGTAAAAATATTGCTCATTTCTTTGTCCGGAGCCTAAATGTACCACCTCGCCTGCTCTCGCATTCTTTTCAGGCTCTGATCCTTCATTTTTTTACCCCTGTAAATTTGAGGTTTGGGTGGTGTTTTCTTGGCAAAGACTCTGGAGTGTTTGGCCATTTCCTTCTCTGCATCATTTCATAGATGAGGAAACTGAGGTAAATAGGGTTAAGTGACTTACCCAGGGTCACACAGCTACTAAGTGACTGAGGCCATTACTACTAGGTGACTTTATAAATAGCCCACACATAATTTACTACTTCTGTAAATTCTTTTTAAGCAACTGACCACTTTTATGCATCTAATCATCCTTTTATTTCTCTCTTGTTGAGAGTCTAAGACATTGCTTACAAATAAATGCTAGCTATTATAAGAAAAATATGATGCCAAATAGCAATTTCAGTATAGGTGCCTACCAAATTAAATCAAATATCTATAAAAAGTTCAAATTTCTTTAAAGAAAAAAAAAGAAAAAATTCAAAGGTCCTAGTAAATGACTTAAGACTTGTAAAGGTTAAGTGAATTGTCCAGAGTCACATGACTTGTAAGTGTCTGGAGCATCATTTAAACTTAAAGTCTTCTGTGCTCCATGCCCAAATCTCTGATCACCATGCAAAGGTCAAGAATGGGAGGGATGAGGAGAGGTAGGGGGTAACGGGGGAGAGGAAGGAGAAATGACCTAGTCATTCTACCAACTTACTCTTTAATTTAATTTAATTTTTTTTAACTCTTAACTTCTGTATATTGGCTCTTATGTGGAAGAGTGGTAAGGGTGAGCAATGGTGGTCAAGTGACTTGCCCAGGGTCACACAGTTGGAAAGTGTCTTAGGCCAGATTTGAAACTAGGACCTCCCATCCCTAGGCCTGACTCTCAATCCACTGAGCTACCCACCTGCCCCCTACTCTTTAATTTTAAAAAGGGAGTCTTAATGATTTTTAAGTCTTTGGAGAATTCTTTTAAATAATAAGTTGAAGAGGCTTCAATTTGTTAATATTAAAATTATCTTCAACTTTTCAAAAACTCAAGGAAGCCTCACGTGGGTTCCCAAATAAGAGATCAGTTCAAATGTTTTCCAGCTGTCCTAAGTAAGTTAACTAGAACCTTTCTCTGTTTTCTTATTTATTCTCTTCATATATAACTGTTTCCTTCTCTTATTACCATCATCAAGAATCCTGAGCATTTCCAGGCTCAAGATGAAAGCCGGCAGGATTTTGTTTGCTCCTGTTGTTTTTATGTCAAAAATATTGTCAGTTATTCACACATTGGTTTCATTTTTTAGTTTACATTCAGTAAGTGTTCATATCAAAAGATAAAACCTACTTTGCAGATCCCCAGAGTATTGGATAAAATTAAAATATGGGGCCCTTGAAATTAAAATCATGTTTAAAAATTATTTTTCAAAGAATAAAAACAATGTGTAAAGCAACCAAATATTCCATAATGCTTCAATCTGTATTATCTTTTTAAATCTTGAAACAGAATTTTCCAAAATGGTTTTTTCTCCATCCTGTCCTTTAACTACCCTACTGGTGAAATCACAGATTATTAGTGCTCATGTTGACTTACTTGTGAGGCTCTTTTGAAGTTCTTTGTAGTATTTCTTTATCTATTAAAGCTTACTTTGTGATGGATTTTTTTCTACTCTGCACACTCCATAGTAAGGTCTTATATACACCTTATGGAATGATGTTCTGAGGTATTAGCCAATTCCTTTTTCTCTTTTAATAGGAGCAACTTCAGAGTCATCTTTCCATTTAGCTGAATCTTATTTCCATTTATAGTAAAAGTGCCTATACTGATAATTCAGGACTGGAATTTAGGACACTGAGTCATATGACTTGTTCACAGTCACAAAGCTAAGAAAGTTTGGCACTTTTTTGATATTCCCAATTTAATATCTAGCATTTTAGATAATGTTGCATATCTGAACACAGTTCCAAATTGCAGAAGTGGATCCATCTCAGTTCCATGGGACTAACCTTCAAAACTAGGGTATCTAAGTGGCATAGTGGATAGAGTGCTGACAAGTTATTTAATCCTATTTACCTTGGCTTCCTCATTTGTAAAAGGAACTGGAGAATGGAATGGCAAAAATTATAGTATCTTTGGCGAGAAAATCCCAAATGGGATCATGAAGAATCAGATACAACTGAAACAATTGAAAAACAACAACCATCTCTTCATTGGTGATTGGGCAAAAATTTCTCATTTCAGTGGCAACCATTAAAGTGTGTGTATAACTGAAAACTCAGTGATTCTTAACCCTCTTTTTCATGTTACCTTTGTCAATAAAGAAGTTAAAGATGACTACAAGATCATGAACCTTTCATATTTTTCTTAGTTGTTTAAGTTTCCATCACCAACGATGGCTTTATCATCTCATAGCCCATCTAACATCGATATTCCTCCAATATTGCTATATGACTGAAAATAATGGAATACCACAGGGACTAAAGAATTTAAATTGTGGATGATCCAAAGGGCAATGGATTGATACATGGTGGAAATAAGCGGGCTTAAGCATATTACCAATTATGACTTATGTGTAAGAAGTGGCAGGCTGGAACATATTATGAGCAACGATGTGTGTAAGAAATGTTATAAAAGATAACTTTCGGGATGAAAATGATTGGAAAAGGAAATAGGCCAATCATGTAGTGAATGGAAGGGATAATAGATGAGCAGCCTGTGTGATGCACTAGCACCCATGGAATGTTATAAGACAGAGGAAAGCTTCTAGAACTTTGGGTAGATCTTCTATGGAAGATTTATATGAGAATGTGAATGAGGATCATCCTAGAAGTGAAAACGTGGCTAGGGTGAAGTATGGGCTGTTAGAGGGAGTATCTTCATTGCTGCTGCTATTGATAAGATCAAAGATCTACTGAAGTACTGAAATATGAACCAGTATAATTTGCTTTTCACATAATATATTCAATCTCTCTATATAAAGGCTCATTACAAGAATCATTCACTTTTTGTAAAACAGAATTTGAGGATGTTGTCTATAGTATGAAACAACATGCATTATAAAAGGATGCAACTGGTCAATTTATGCTTGAATGAGTTGCCAACAAAAGTCTCCTCTGCTAATCAGTCTATAGACTTTACTTTGTCATCCAAGGAAAATCATGTAATCCAGTGTTCTGTTTTTTTCTTTGCTTGGCTGCCAAGCAGTGGAGACTGATGAAAAATAGGAACAACTAAACTTTATCTCAGTTTTTAAAGCTTTCAAAGTGTTTTGAAGTTATTATTTCCTTTTAAAATTAATAGCAACCCCAAGAGATAGATTTTTGGTAATATTATTTTCTCTATTTTACAGATTAGGAAACAGAGTCAAAGAGGCTACATGCCATAAACATATATAACTAGAAAATGTTGAAGGGGGAATTTCAGCCTAATTGATTTCCTTGATGCTATATCTACCAATTTAGATAATATTATTTAAATGTTGCACTAAATTACAGTAGTTGATGCCCAAAGAGCTCTAAAAGGCTACCTGCCCTTCAAGCCAGCCATAGCATTGCTGAGTTTGTACCCCAAAGAGATTATGGATAAAAAGAATTGTACAAATATATTTATAGCCATGCTTTTTGTGATGTCAAAAAACTGGAAAATGTGGGTATGTCCTTCAATTGGGGAATGGCTGAAGAAATTGTGGTATATGCTGGTGATAGAATACTATTGTGCTCAAAAGAATAATAAACTGGAGGAACTCCATGTGAACTGGAAAGGCCTCCAGGAATTGATGCAGAGTGAAAGGAGCAGAACCAGGAGAACATTGTACACAGAGATGGATACACTGTGGTAAAATCGAATGTAATGAACTTCTGTACTAGCAGCGATGCAATGACCCAGGACACTCTGGAGGAACTTATGGAAAAAAAATGCTACCCGCATTCAGAGGAAGAACTATAGAAGTGGAAACACAGAAGAAAAATAACTTCTTGAACACATGGGTTGATGTAGACATGATTGGGGATGTAGACTCGAAACAACCACACCAATGAAACTATCGATACTATGGAAATAAGTCTTGATTGATATCACATGTTAAAACCAGTGGAAATGTGCATTGGATGGGAGAGAGTTAAGGGGGGTGAAGGGAAAAGTAAAAATATGAATCATGTAACCATGTAAAATTTTTTCTAAAAAGAATAAAATTTTTAAATAAAAAAAATAATAAATTGCCGTAGTTGATCCATCTCTTACATTATCTACTCTATTTCCTTTACATATTTCTATCATTTTTATCAGTCATATTCTTGTTTTATAAGCTGAAAAATATATTTAGACAGAAGGAAAGGTATAAATAAGATACTTAATTGTATACGTAAATATGTATCTAAGTAGACTTTTTTTTGATGTTTGTGTGGGTGAACATAAATGTAGTACATGAACTTACTACTTATACTTTTGGTAAATGCATTTATAAAAAGAAATCTTTTGATAATATGACCCATAATGCCTTTTTTAAGATATTAATTTTTCATATCTCCACTTTCCTTTGGAGAATTCCAATACATTTGTAGTGACATGCATATATGCTTGCATTTTGCTAATCACATGCATACATATCCCCTTGTGCATGTAGAATCACTATTAAATTTTCCAGTTAGGAAGAATTGTGAGTGTATTTTCATATACTTAAATTGATCATAGTATACTGAGTCCAGTTTTCATATCCTTAGGCAATATGGCAAATTCGTATACAATACCTAGGGGAGGGGGAAGTAGAACAGTATTTACCACCTCACAATCTGTTCCTGCCATGTATAAACATACAATACAGCAGAAAGAACAGTAGCTCTGAAGTCAGAGGACTTGGATTCAGATCCTGCCCTTCACTCTATCTTTGGAGAAGACACTTAACCTCTCCATGCCTCAACCTTCTCATCATTAATATTTTAACAGTGGAATAACTGTGGCTTTGAGATCTGACTCTTTCAATTCCGGATTTGGGATCTTAAGAACTCAGGAAATCAGGGATCATATTTTTCCTTGGGTTTTTATCTTTGTCTTGCAAAACACCTGTGCAAACTACTAGTTATTTGAGGTGAAGAACTTCTTAGGGAATAAATTATAAATTCAAAGAATTCTTTGTAGAATGGAGGACATTCGGTTAAGCTGTCTTTTCCATAGATAGACTAAAGGGGTTTTTTTCACCTGAATTCCCTGACCCATAATTGATGACATTTAAATTGAATATTTATTAACTGTAGAGGGAACATAAAACTGAATTGAGGGTATTAGAGTTGATCTGTTTCAAGTGGACTTGCCCTCATCATTTTGAAGCATGCTAGAAATTCATAAGTAATGATACTACCTTATCAAGTACAGATATAGCCAACCTCTCCTTGTAGATTTAGGAGATAATGTGCTTGGCAGAAAAGATTGTAAAGCTATAAACAGCTTATGACATTGGCTAAATGATGAGGCAAGCCTTTGGAAAGTTAAAGGGGTTATATATTGAAAGTATGTTCCAATTTCAAGAGCTTTATTTTCACCATCTGAAAAAACAAAAAATTCCTACCAAATAAGACAAGAAGAAATAGTCACTCTCTGTGGACATTGGGAATTTATGTGCTTTCATATATTTTACATTGGTCTTACTATTGGGATGAGAAAGGGCTGAAAATTATGGAAGATAGTGTTTAAAAAAGGAATAAATGAGTTGAAGAAATAGCATATCATTGAATAAACATATTTTTATTTAGAGTTCAATTATTCTAGGTTTTCTTCTGTGCCCTTCCATTTTCTCTCTCCCAGAGAAGCCCCTCATTACAATTTATAAAAAAAAGTAAAATAAAAATTCAGAGAAAAATCAAGCAAAAGTCATTAAAACATCAAAAAAACTTCTTAAGAATAAATACAGAATAAATCCCACATGTATGAACCTTGACATCTACACAGGATCAGGGAACATGTTTTTTTCTTTTTTCTTCTTTGGTACCAAACTACTTTTTAATTTTCCATCAATTGATTTCATTTGCTTTTGGTAGTTATTATTTCCATTTATATTGTTGAAGTGAATGTGTATATTATTTTCTCAGCTCTGCTTAATTCTCATCAGTTCATTTAATTCTTTCCATATTTCTCTATATTGCTCATGTTTATTATTTCTTATAGCACACTGATCTCCTAGTACATTAATGTACCATAATTCTTTTTTGCCTTTTCCCAGTCAATGGCCATCTACTTTTTTCCCAGTTCTTTGCTACCATAAAAAGTTCAGCTATAATTATTTTGGTATTTTTGTACTACTTTTTTCAGTGATTGTCTTAGGATATATGCCTTACAATGAGACTTCTGGATCAAAGGGCATGGATATTTTAACTAGTTTATTTGCATAATGACCAATTTCAACTAAGTTTTAAACGATTTTTTGTATATTTAGTAATGGTAAAAATTAACTTTAATATGATACTTTGTGTTTTGCTCAGTATTTTAGCTATATTTTTCTTATTTGATCCTTATTGCAACATTAAGAAGTAGATGCTACTTTATCCCCATTTTATAGAAGAGAGAACTGAGCCTAAAAAAAGATTAACTGATTTGGCAAGAGTTCCACAATTAGAAAGTCTCTGAGGCAAGATATGAATTCACATCTTCCTCACCATAAATCTGACAGTTCTATTGACAATACCACCTAAGAGCATAATAAATCTTTGTCTTGCTTTAGAGAGAGTTTTATGTCTCAGAAAAATAAAAGATACCTTGAAGGCAAATGGCTAACTAGCTTTTGAACTCGGTTCATAAAGAGACAAGACCTTGGCTCCACCAGAAGTCTGTTCTCAGGAGACTATATACTCTGAGAGAGAGGATTTTATTCACATCAATCTCACCTTGTTGCCCCAAATGAGATTGAATTGGAATTTGGGGACAGTGATTGATCATGGATCCTCTTCTCCCAACGTTAGGCACATTTTAATCATCATACTTTTTCTTCATCCATTGTCTCTAGTATATCCTCTAATATATCTAAATATTTTCTATCCTTAAATCTGAATTCAGTTGCCACTCCTTCCATTAACCTTTTCCCTTACTACTTGAAGCCAAGGCTAACATCTCTCTATGTGAGGAAACTGGCTTTGATCTTATACTAGAGAAATAAAGAAGAAAATAATCTCTAATGATGAACAGGATAAAATGACAGCAGTTCAGGACAATAACTTTCATTTGTATAGTACTGTAGAGTTTATAATTACGCTTTCCTCATGACAAAAATGTTATAGCATCAAGAAGACATTATAATCTCCATTTTACAAATAGGGAAATTAAAACTCAGAGGGAAGGGAAAGTGACTTACCCAAGGCTTTGCACAGTTACTGAATGTTAGAAATTTAAATCCTGTGTTCATTTTATACTCTGTTATTTTCCATCATGCTACTTTGTCCCTATTCACATAAAACCAGCTCCATAGTTTAATACAAGTAGTTAAATATGGCTTTACAGTCATTTCTAAGACAGAATGTAATGGACTTTTTTTACCTAGATAAAGCAGTTGAGGAGTATTACTCATCAAAAAAAAAACAAATAGCTCTGGTACAAGAGGCAGGAAAATAATATAATGTTGGAGAAGGTGTACGTTTATATAACGAAGGGTTCAAATAGAGTAGAGAATATATGAATGAGGGTAAAAGACAGAGAAACAGATGTTGATTTAAGACTAGAGTTACAGATTCTGGTCATCAGGAAGGTAAAGCTGTCATTTTTCTGATTAAAAACACACAATCAATGGGCAGTGAGGTGACACAGAGGATAGAGAGCCAAGCCTAAAGAGGGAGGTCCTGGGTTCAATCTAGCCTCTGATAGTTCCTGACCCTGTGACTCTGGGCAGGTCACTTATTCTCCTCTGCCTAGCCCTTACTGCTATTTTCCTTGGAACCAAAATCCAGTATCAATTCTAAGACAGAAGATAAAGATTTAAAACACACACACACCAACAGCTGCATATGAATACACACACAGGTCAAAGGAAGAGATAGTATAGCAGTGTTGGTGAATTTAATTTATTCAAACACCAACTGAAAGTTTTATTCCAATAAAAGCTGAACATTTAGTCACAGCTATCTTACCTTGCACTATAGGGTAATAGATTTTTGGATTCTATTAGGGTCCAGAAGACCTACCTTTAACATTTGCTTCTGACAATAGCATTACAACCATGGACAAGTCACTTGGTAAATTGCTTCTTCATTTTCCTCTTCTGTGAAAGGGGGATACTGAATATCTATCTTAAAATCATTGTGAAGTTCAAATGAGATAATGTATAAAAAGCCTTTTACGAACATTTACAGCACTATATAAATGTCATTTCCTATTGTTATGAATATTAGAAAATATAATGAAAAAGTTTCGACTCAGATGACCACCAGTAAGTAATATTTTAGGACCAAAAACATTGTCAATAAAAAAGATAATCCTAAAAAAAGAAATTGAATGATAGAATTGGGCTGAAAGTTGGATAGGAGAAGTGAGGAAGAGAAAGTTGCTGATAATAAGAGATATGGCATGAATGGTTATGTCACTCAGAGAAATTATGAAGTCAGAAAAAGGAAGTGATTTTGATAAAACTGGTTTTGGATACACCTAAGTGGAAACAGTGGTGAAATATCAGATTGTCTACTTGTTTTTAGTTAAGTAAGAATTTAAGTCATACGTAGGCTGCACTTGTGAGATTGGGGGAATATGGGTGGGATCTTGAAGAGAAGTGAAAAGATTTAACACAGTTTCTGAAGGGATAAAAATAGAAGATAAGCAACTCTCTAAGACTATTAGTTACAATATAGGTACCCTATGAATTGGTTTAAGTTTTCTTACTACAAGTTCCTTATACCAGTGAAATCACAGGTCTGGATCCCACTCCACTCCCCCCAAAGAAAGAAAAATAATAGAGTATAATGATTATGTAGCAGCACCGAAAGACCAACTACGACTATATAAATGCAATCTATCATTGTTATTATGATGATGATGTGCGCTACTATGGAATTACTCTTGGCTTGTAGCAAATGGAGTCCTCCTGAAAAGCATGAGGTCTAGATTTAAATTACTGGGCTGCTACTCAAGATATAGATTCTTCACAATGCTTCCTGGGCTTAGCCTATTCCCCTACTGTAATTTAGGTCACGCTAAGAAATTGCATTTTCTTTCTCCAGCCTCTGTGGTGCCCTTTGGTATCTTGAAATACCCTTTGGGAATCTGGAAAACGAATAACAACATGATATAGTAGAGAGGCCACTGCCTTGGAGTCACAGTGACCCAAGTTCTTATCTTGCCTCCAGTGCTTACAAGAAGTGTGAACCTGTCCAGACCACTTCATCTCTCTGAAAATTTGTTTTATCATTTGTAAAATGGAGAGAGTAAAAGGAGCTACCTTGTGAGGATCAAGTAAGAGGATGCATGCCAAGTGCTTGGTAAATCTTAAAGTGATACGTCCATGTGAGCTAGTGTTATCATTGAAGTTATAATAAGGTGCAACTTGGGAAATTCTGCATCAGGATCCTATATGGTAAAACCAACCCCAGGAAAGCAATTTCTCAGAGATATCTACCTAAGGACAGAAATACTCCAATTTCGTATTCTGGTAGGTGAACATTTGCATAAAGCCAGACAGCCATTCTCTGGGATGACTCAGCTGGAAAGGATTGTAGATTCTACCAATGAACTCAAGAATAAATTAATGGGAAATGAACATGACATTTCTGTTCTGATTTTCTCCTATCCTTCTAATAGCCAACTCCCAATTTTATAGAATACTGGCTTAGATAATTTTACATCCTTATATTCCCTTAAGGAAAAAAAATGGTTCTATTTTAAAAAGATTTCTGTACTAAGAAGCACACTATTCTCACAGGCAATACTTCTGGATTCTTTGTTTTCTTTTCTTTTCTTTTTTTTAATCCCTTTGCTCATATTATAACTGAACCAGAGCTAGGAGGCAGGCGTGTCACATGTTCAGTTACAATCATGTTTTATTATAGCTTTCAAAAGATGACCTCTCATTCGGCGCACTCATGTTTATAGAGAACTTCTGGCATTCTGAAAGGAAACAGATAGTGTATTCACCAAACCCTTCATTTGGTTCAGCTGATAACTAGTCTGGCCTGAGCAGAGCAGTGTGGTGATTACACAATGTAATTTACTACAAAGGACAGTTAATATCACTTACAAACCTGCCATCAGTTCTTAAAAAATCAGTGCCAATGGAACTAATAGGACAAATCTGAATCCCCCAACTACCCTTGGTCTGATAGAATTACAAGTTTATAGATTTACCATTTAGTCAACAGTCCAGTTACAAAACATGCATCTACACAAGAGAGAGAATATAAATAATGAGCAAGATTATATCCTTTTATATAGATCAAGGACATGGACAATGACAAAAAAAAAGAAATTCTTTTAAGAGTAAATTAAATGCTGATTGTGTGAATTCTTCCAGAAGATATTAACTTTAAATTAACAGGAAAATAAACGTAAAAGTCAAACACTGAGACAATAAAGAATATGGAAAAACACAGGATTGGGAGAGGAACTGGATTTTAGTCCAGGCTTTGATTAAGTCTGAATCATAGAATTTGAGAAAGAAGGGAAATCAGTGACCATCTAAAACAGTGGTTTCTAAACTTTTTTTGGCCTACCACCCCCTTTCCAGAAAAAATATTACTTAGCGGCCCCTGGAAATTATGAAACTGTTTATTGAACTCAGAATAGAATGTAATACAAAAAAAGTGTGGCCACCACCGCTCTCCTGGATTGCTGTAGCACCCACCAGGGGGCGGTAGCACCCACTTTGGGAATCACTGATTTAAAACAGCCCATTCATCAAAGAGGTCTACACTATAACATGCCATCAAATAGTCATCTAGCCTATGCTTGAAGATCACTAAGGGCAGCCCATCACTTCCCAAGTTAGCCCTTTTCACTTTTACAAAATGTAAGTGTTTAAATACATTTGTGCTCTTGGGCAAGTCATTTAATCTTTTGGGACCTTGATTTCTTTGCTCATAATTGTGCATGTTAGATGAGTTATTTTCCAAGATACTTTTCAGGTCTGACAGTCTATGGCAGTGATGGGCAAACTATGGCCTGCGGGCCAGATGCGGCCCCCAGAAATGTTCTGTCCTGGCCGGGAGACATTATTCCTAATCTGACAAATACAATGAGTAGGATACAATACAATGACATTTCAAAAGAGTTACCTTAGAAACAGACTGACAGATGAGCATTTCCTTTCCTTTGGCCCCCTCTTTAAAAAGTTTGCCCATCACTGGTCTATAATGTTGTGACCAAACTAAATCTGTAAATAATATCCTGAATGAGAAAAAAATTAAATGTGAACAAGCATGTGTTGTTACACAGAGTCATGGACTCCATGGAATGCTATACCTAAAAAATGGCATCCATGATCTTAGATCAAATAGAAGCTTAGGGGATCTCATATGAAACTAAACTATTTACCGAACAATGAGAAATACAAGCAGCCCCAATTACAAGACTGAAACATAGAAGCATCAGACTGAGTAATGTCAGTGCTCTCTTTTCTGGAGTTTTCTGAATTTTGGTTTCCTTTTCTTACTGGAGTATGGTCATTGTATATATTTAACTCTCATCTATGAGACATGGTATTTGTATGAATCTGGGCAAGTTATTTAATCTCTCAGTACTCACAGGTAATTCTCTAATTCTATTTAATTTCAAGAAATATACATATATTTTTGTCTAATGATTCCTCCTCTAATGTGGAGAGTAGAAGTAAGAAAGGAGGAAGTTACTAGGAATTTTAATGTAAAAACAAATTTAAAAAAAAGAAGTTATGTTCTTCTTTGAAAGAGGAAATCCCTCATTAGGAACCCCCCAGTTGTAAAATCACAATTCTAGTTAATTTTTTAATTTCATTTTATATAGTTTAAAATAAAGTAAGGTTAAATGATTATATATTATATATGGGTATACGTAATTAATTATTACATAAATTTCTGTCCAGCAGTTAATCTTTCCATTTGCCACAACTCCTTGAATTTCACTGTTTCTCCAATAACTTGATATTAATTTGACTGTCTTTTCAGGTTACTTTCATCCAAGTCCAGACCTCCCTTCTTTTGATCCTCAGTAGTAATTACCCCTCCTCTCTCCCATTGCTTTGCCTATTCACTACACGTCTTAGTCCCACCTCAAGTGAGAGGCACATTTAAGCAAAGGTGTCTTTACATGTGTATATAAGACTCATGCCTATATAGAGATAATCAGATAAAATTTTGAAAAGTCTCTTTAGTCAAGTTCTAAACCTTCTTTGTTCCTGAGGGAATTCCTTCCAAAGATGTTTAAATAGTACCTAAAACAATAGGAAGAGGGTTCCACAGAACTATATCCTCAGATAATACCAATATTGAAGCCAAGTGTCATTAGCTTTGGTTACATTTAAGGATCCAACAAGTCAATCAATAGAAAGTTCAGTTTCTTCCTGATGCTCACAATATGGACTTAAACTAATGAGTCCCCTTCCAACACATCCTGGCACTTTGAGCATTATAAGATGGACACTATTACTTGAATACAGAACCAAAATGACAGGTTCTTGGGAAGACACCCATCCAGATGATAGAGGTTTATATTATAACACTGAGATTGAAGAGGTTTCCTTATCACACAATATAGTACACATTATGGTTATAAGGGCCCATAATATTTGTCCAACATTAACACAAGCAACCAAAGAATACAGAAAAAGTAAAGAGGAAAAAAATCATCAATAACAATTTGTCTATCAGACTTGCATGGTGAGAAGTGAGGTGGGGGGAGAAAAAGTGGTGAATTTAGGATTCAGAAAATTATAATCTCTTCCAGATGTCCAACTTTGATTTTTTTTACCTTTTTTCTTAATGCTAGTATTTTTGATTACTTCTTCTACCACACATCTTTATATTAGCGACATAGGACTTTCACTGAATTTTCCTCATTCTCTTTATCTTCTGCCCATTGCCAATGAATATGTATTGTAGAATGGTGGAAGAAGTGAGGGAGTGTATATTAATAACATTGTTTAAAATTAGAAGAGATGTATTAAGGGCCCAGATTTAGGCTATTCATAGTATTAAAATATAATTAAATGTATTCTTTGCAAAAGAGCAATGCAATCAAACTCTGCCTAATATCATTAAATGGTCTGAAAACATCATATTAGTGAAACAATGATATGATGGCAGTTCTTGAGGAAAATTATGAATGAGAGATATATTCCCGGATGGCCAAACTTTAGACTATATGACATGAAAATCTAGGGAGAGGGGCTAGATGCTATTCCCATGATAACAAGATGTAACTCCATCAAGGTACAATGGAAAGAACCCTGATTTTGGAGTTGAGTTTGTCCAGATTCCTTGGTGCAAATATTGAATTTGTTGTTTACTTGGACTTTAATTTCTTCATCTGTAAAATTAGAAAGTTGAATCAGATGATCTGTTAGTCTCCTTCCAGTTCTAAATATGTGACCTCTCTTTGGTTTACACAGAAATAATTTTCTAATTGTTCTCCAATAATTAAAGGGCAGATATTTGTAGGCACAAACAGAGAAGGCAAAAATGATAGTGGTTTGAGATTGACCCTACTTTATATATGATAGATTGAGGATGTTACTGAAAAATACTATTGGTTTGGGGGTAATATTATATTCTGTGAGGTATATCTGTGGACTCCCATGTGGCCAATGATTTCCTTTTTGGAGGAACTCCCAGTGTGGGGACTTCTCTTCATTGTAGCTTACTGTCTTTGAGAGTAGCCTGAAACACTGAGAGATTATAGAGTCACAAATTTTGGGTTAAAGGCAAGACTTCAACTCTGTTTTTTTTGACTCTAAAACTGCTTATTTATTACTCCAAACTTGTTCTTAGATTTGGGGTATATTTTCAAATAAATCACAATGACATATAAAGTTCATATGGAAGATTTTATTCCTCTGTGACAGGTTTTCTTAAGTATGTGTTTCTCATCATAATGTGCTTTCTTCTCCTAACCAAGATGGTTAAGAGACTGGTTAAGTGAACCATGTATTTGTTTTAAAAGCCAGGACTGTTGCACTACAGCTGGAAAGAGGAATGGTTTAGTCTCATGCATCCCTTTGTTCATTCTCCCTGACAGAAAAGGAAGAAGGCTAGCAGATGTTAAGACCCAAACTGCTGACCCTACCCCAATTTCCCTGATGTTCTTCCAAAAAGGCCACCCAACAGGGTAGATATAACATGGTGCTAGGTGGCTGGGCCATTAGCAATAGAATGAACTTTCAATGATGTTTGGTTCCATCTGACTTGGCACTGAAGAGGTCCCAAGCTAATTGATTCATGAATTTCTTCTCTGCTCACTAAAGAACCACATCATAAATTGAGATTGGTTGGAAATATGCTTCTCTATCCTTTACCTTGTAGTTTTACCTCTAGCTTGCATTCTTGTTGCTTTAATTTGTTACTCATAGATTGAAAAGAATAACCCTTCATTTAAATATGATTAGCTCATAGTAAAAGAACTGAAAGAGATCTATGACATCAGTTAAAATTATCATTTTATAAATATAGGTATTAATAAATAGTTTGTCTAAGGTCACAGTTCATTTTGGGTCAGAGTCAGAGTTAGTATTCAGGTCCTTACAAACCTCATTTGGTTTGGGGGTAGAAGAGAGAACCATATTCTGTTTAGGCTTTGCCAGCCTCTATAAAATACAACTTCTTTTGGTGATCTTCAAAAATATAGGGAAATATCTCATAATTTTTTTTTCATTTTCCAAAATACCACGTTTTTGGTTGTATTTCATAGCTGATAAACTGATTGAATAAAAAGAATGACAGAGAAGAAATAAGACAACAGGTCTCTAAATTTGTAATGGAGTATGACTAGAAGAATAATGGTCACCTTGACAAAAATAAAAGGTAGGAGAGGAGGGGTGGGTTTAAGTTGAAAGATAATGAGTTCCATTTGGGATACATTCCCTTTCAGATGCCTACAGGACATCTATTGGGCTTTGGGGGATACATTACTAAAGCTCACATGAGAGATAGGGTTGAGCACATAGATTTTTGTTTTCTATAAATAGATATGATTGACAATATGAAAATTTATATAATCAAGAGACAATGAGAGAAGATAAGAGGGCCAATAGATAGAGCATTAGAGACACATATGGAGAGCACAAGAAATCTCTCCTCTTTTTTCTTTCTCTGTAAAGTGAAAGGGATAACCACTTCCTCTTTTCCCAGCAATGTCTGATCTGCATCAGTAATAGGTATTTCTCTGGCAAGAAATGTCTTCCTTTATCAAGTCTGAGTTAAATATCTATCTACATTTATTTAGATATTATCTATATCTATACACAAATGTAGATAGATATAGATGTATATATGTTAGTTGATTATATAAATATATTTTTGAAAACTGATAAGCATTATTATTTCAATATTAACTTTTATGTTATATTCTAATCGTTAGAAAAAATTATAATCTGTCTATAATATGTGGAAAATGCAGCTCACTAGAATATTAAATTATCCATAGCATATTATTTCTTTCATATCCATTCTAGATAAATAATAATTTATTCTTTTGTAGAGATCTATAGGCATGCACATAATAATTTTGATAATAGCTAATTCAAATGTTTCATTTTTAATGTAAATAGTAGAATGTGCCAAGATTCACTGACAGTATCAACTCCTAAATATAGCCTCACCTCTCCATCCTAGAATGGGACAAAGCAGTGTAGGAAAAGCATAAGAAGTATCCACCTAGGCAGTTAGTCCCAATTATAATCCCACCAGCTAGTCTTGTGATCTTGAGGAAATCATTTCCCCTCGTTGAAACTCAATTACCTCATCTCTGAAATGGAAAGTTTAGACTAAATTATTTTGAGGACTTATCTCACTTGCTTTATATCTTTTCTATACATAATAAGCTTCTTTGTTCATCCTCAGGCATTGTCAATGCTGAATCTCATATTTTTATGGATCTGGGAAGTTGTTTGGGGATGGGGTTCTATGTGTGTCTATGTTTACCCCCATATATATGCATATTATACACATATAAATGCATGTAGCCATATACATATATATGTACATATATACACATACACANACACATATAAATGCATGTAGCCATATACATATATATGTACATATATACACATACACATTTCATTTTCCTATTTCTTCTCAGATAGATTTTTATTTTTGACAAAAACATGTTAAGAGGATGAACAGGGATCCTTTTCCCCACAGCAATACATCTCTTCCTCCTTGAATCACTTTGGGTAAGTCATTTCTCTAACCTGGCTTCTAAAAACCCTTATCACTGATTTTTTTTCACCTCAAGATCACTGCTTTCTTTGTTTGCTGCTTCTTTCTCTAAATGTTCACCATTCTAACAGAGGTGAAAGAAATTTGGAGAAAATAGCCTGAATGAAATAAGAGTTATGTCGAGAAAGGGGATTTGACCTGAGCTCCTTAGTGATTACATTGATTTACTTTGAAAAAGAGCTAGCTAGACACATTATACCTTGCTATTGTGAGTAAGCACTTTAAAAATTTGTCCTAAGATACATCCTTCAACTGATGGAAATGTATAAAAATTATTTACTTCTCATTGACAACTTAAAAATGTGTATCGACAGATTAAATTGAGTCCACTGTTGAGAAGTTACTAAGAAAAACGTAACCCCAAAGTGGAGTTTCAGACAATTGGGTTTCACATTCATGGCACTAATCTTAATGACATTAATAAGAAGATGGATTAGACTTACTCTGTGTGGCTCAAGAAAGCAGAACTAACTCAGCTCAACTCAATAAACATCTATAAAGCTTGTTATACACAAACTACTGGGGGCTAAAGCACTGGGAATGCAAAAATGAAACTACATGGGAGATACAACCGCTATACAAATGAGTCAATCTAAGAAAATTGGATGAAGATAAGTGAACCAGCAACTGGACGGGGTTAGGAATGTTTGGTGTAAGATGTGGCATGCAAGATCATCCTTTAAGAAAGCCTAAGAGGGCTAAGAAGAGTTAGGAACAGGAAGGACAATTCATCCATGGTGGCCCATCTGTACAAAGGCAATAGATGAGAGATAAAAAAAACATGAATTAATTGAGTTTGACTGGTATTTAGTTTGTGAAGGAGAGCCATAAGAAAAAAAAAAGCCTAAAATAGCAAGATTTGGAAAAGATTTTTGATGATTTTATATTAGGCTGAAGAATTTATATTGTACCTAAATATCATAGGGGGATGTTGGTGGTATTTGATACATGGAGGGACATTAGTTCTCTGCATTAAAAATCATTGTAGGGCTCCCCATATTCAAAGCTACAGATATAAGCAAACACCATTGGCCCCCCATATATGTACTCTTTCTCCCCATTCCTGCTCTTACACTTGGCATTCCATAGATGCCTACCATTGTCCCACCCAAACCCTAAAAAGATGAAAATGGGAAAGTGAAAGCAGGCCACTGTCTGGAAAAGCATGGATGAGAGAGTCCTACTGTATTATTGTAGCAAATACATAAAGGGTTGTCTAGAGAGAGAAGTAGAAGGTTAATAAGGCGATTTCAATAGTTGAGGCAAGAGGTAATAAAAATGGTAGCTATGTGATTGAAGAGAAGGTGATGTATTAAACAATTTTTGCACAAATAAAAGCAATATATTTAACCACTAACCAAATATATGGGGTAAGAGAAAGAGAAGAGTCACAGATAATTCCAAGGGACTGAACCTGGGTAATTGGCAGGATAACAAGTGTTTTCAAGAGAAATAGGAAAGACAATATGAAAGGGCGGTGCTAGGGGGAAAGGTAATGAATTAATTCTGTTCAGTACTAGGAACAATGGGTAGATGTTACAAGAAGCTAAAGTTTGGCTCGATATAGATAAGATATTTTTAATAATTAGAGTCATTTGGAAATGGAATTTCTGCTTTATGAGGTAAAAAGTTTGCTCATCCCCAGAGGTATTTGAGCAAAGCCTGGATAGCCATTTATCAAGGATGTTGTAAAGGAGATTCATGCATGAGATAGAATGTTGAACTAGGTGTCCTCTAAGGCCATTTTCCCCTCTAGATTGTAGGATATAATCCTGTAACCACTTTTGGGGAAGTTCCACTTCCTCGGGCTAATTCATATTAAGTAAAGCATTATAAATTTATCTCAATTAGTAAAATATTCTGAATTATTTAATATATATAAAGGAATGGATGAACCAGTGATACTTTAATATTTTAAATTTAAATAATTTAGTTTTTCTAGGCAATGGTGGTGCAAAAATAAAAAGAAGCAATCCTTTCTCTCAAGGAACTTGTATTCTATTAATGAAGAAGCACTATAGTCTTTTTTGTAGGGTAGAAAAAAAGGTCAAATTTTGTCCAAATTACCAATAATTGCTAATTATTGAATTCCAAATTAATCAAGTTTACTGTCAGAACCTCTACATAGTGGGGGGGGGCAGGGGAGGAGATTCTTTAATTATACTTCTGAGTCAGTCTTCCCTTATATAACACCCCTTCCCCAAAAGAAAAAAAATCTTTGAATCAGTGTACTGGATCTCAAAACTGCCTCATAAACAAAACTCAAAAGACAGAACTATAAAATATGTAGATTTATCAGCTTATTTTGTCTATAATTATTTTAATTGGGATGTCTCATTCTCTCCATTGCTGTTGGACTTTGTTAGTAGAGATAACTACTATTTTTGTTTTATTTGTTTTGTAGGTTTGTTTTATACCCTGCAACTCTGCAAAATTTAATTGTTTTAGTAGGCTTTTTGGTTGATTCTCTAGGATTCCCAAATTAAATCATCATCTCATTTGCAAAGAATGATAATTTTATTTCCTGATTCTTTAAATTCTTTAAATTTTTTCTTCTCTTATTACTATAGCTAGGATTTCTATATTATATTGAATAGTAGTGGTGATAATGGGCATCCTTGCTTCAGTCCTGATCTTATTAGGAAGGCTTCTAGCTTATCCCCAATATAGATAATGCTTGCTGATGATTTTAGATAGATTCCATTTATCATTTTGAAGAATGTTCCATTTATTTCATTGTTCTCTAGGGGTTTTTCATCTTATAATTGAATATATTTAAGTAGAATGTGAACTTCCCCAGAGCCGGATTATTTTGTTTTTGTCTCCCTAACCCCATAGCAGTTATTGGCATGGGATAGGTCCTTAATAAATGCTTATTGATTACAAACTGTATTGGAAATGGGTTGTTTAAATTGATAAAATGCTTAACAATACCATCCCTTAAATGTCCAGTCACATACATGAGTTCAAAGAAGATGGAATCAGATTGTATCTTTTTTTTTTTTAAACCCTTACCTTTTGTCTTGGAGTCAATAATACTGTGTATTGGCTCCAAGGCAGAAGAATGAGAAGGGTAGGCAATGGGGGTCAAGTGACTTGCCCAGGGTCACACAGCTGGGAAGTGTCTGAGGCCATATTTGAACCTAGGACCTCCCGTCTCTAGGCCTGGCTCTCAATCCATTGAGCCACCCAGTTGCCCCCCAGATTGTATCTTTTTTTTTTAAACCCTTGTACTTCGGTGTATTGTCTCATAGGTAGAAGATTGGTAAGGGTGGGCAATGGGGGTCAAGTGACTTGCCCAGGGTCACACAGCTGGGAAGTGGCTGAGGCCAGGTTTGGACCTAGGACCTCCTGTCTCTAGGCCTGACTCTCAATCCACTGAGCTACCCAGCTGCCCCCCCCCAGATTGTATCTTAAAGGAATATCAACAGCAAAAATCATTCTTAAAAGTTGTGAACAAGATTTCCTACTCTGTCAGCAGCCATTTAGTATTGCCTCCCAGAATCATTCCCAGAAAAAGAAGATAGACTCTGTTTATCGTCTTATCTCCACCAGTTTCTCTCCATGACAGTTTATGTCAGAAGTCATATTTGCACCCCCATGGTCACTATCTTTCCTTATGGTCTATGACCTTCACATAACCTAATATTATGTAACTAATAATTAGCATCCACCTCCTCCTAGACTTTAAGGGGACCATGTAACACTGAAACAAAGTAAGCTGGATGTGCTGGTTACCAGATTCAGTTTAGGAATACTATCTAAACACACTTTGAATTCAAAGTCCTTTTTTTATGCCATCAATAGAATATGATGCTTTCTCTAAAATCATTTAGACGACTCTTCTTTATTTTCTGTTTAAATAAAGTAGCTAATATTTTGTACATTCTGGATTTTACCTGAAATGCTTTTTATTTGCTTTTTTCAATATTATAAAGTATTCTTTTTAAAAGCAAAGGCTACTAAGTATATGTAATTTTTCATAATAATGAAGTGTATCTTCAAAAGACTCTTCTCTCTTATCTAACAGTATAGCCCTAAGGTCTAACACTCAAAGAAGAAGATTTTCACTTGGAAGTGATCAAATAAAAAGTCTAAAGGACCCACATGTAGAAAAATAATTATAGTAGCTCTCTTTTGTCATAACAAAGAACTGGAAATTAAGAGAGGTTCCACCTTGCTTGGAATGATTGAACAATTATGGCATATGAATGTAATGGAAGATTATTGTTCTATATGAAATAATGAAAAGGGTGGTTTAAAAGAAACATGAGAAAACTTGTATAAACCCATTCAGGATAAAGTGAGCAGAAGCAAAAGAAAAGTTCATAAAGTAAGATTAGCATTTTATAAATAAATAAGTTGTTAAGACTTAGGAACTCTAATTAATAAAATGACCATCTATAGGACACATAATGAAATATGTTGCCCAAGTTCTGACAAAGTAAAGGACTCAGGGTTTATGAGCAATGTGAGAATTTGTTTTCTTTAATTATGTATATTTATTAAAAGGGCTTTGTTTTCTTCTTTTTCAGAGGTGGTGAGGGTAAGTGAAGTGAAAAAGAGAAAAATGTTTTCTATTAACTTAAAAAAATAAAATTTAACTAAAAAAGAATAAATTACATAAAAATACTCTGACCAACAAAATATGGTCTTCAAGGTTCTGTGATTTAGAACTGGACTTCAATAATCAATGAAAATTAGTTATCTGTCTAACAGAGTTGTTTTGAAGATCAAGGGAAATCACTAGATCACAGAATTGGAGCTAAAAGAGATCTTTCTAGTCAGTTGGACCTCATGGTGTAAATGGGAAAACTTACACCAAAAAGGTTCAACAAATTGCCCATCATTATGCAGTCATATGCCAAAAGTGATATTTGAACTCACATCTTTTAACTCCAAACTCATAATAATAAGCTTATGTTTATATTATATTTATTACATTACATCATAATCAACAATTTTCAAAATACTTTATTTGTATCAGCCCTTTCAGCTATGTATAACAAGTATTATCATCTACACATTTCTGAGATGCAGAGAGGTTGTATGAATTACCCAATGTCACACATAATATCCCTAGCACTTCAGCTGAACAAATGTTTATTAAGCACCTAGTATATACAGAACATTTTGTTAGACCTGAGGATGATAAGCTCTTCATGGAATTTATAGTCTAGCATGGTGATGGCCTACATATGAGCTAGCTCTAAAAACAGTATGGTGCCAGATTGTCAAGGGCCTTGGATTTAATTCACATCCACAAACATTTATCAAGCATTTCTTTTGCTTAATGCCATATGCTAGGAGCTGGGAACACTAAGACGAAGCCAAAAAGCCTCTTTACCCAGGAAGTATACTATGGACTTTAGAATTTCCTCCATGGACAAAAGGGAGGAATTAAAGGGCTTTGAACAAAGGAATGGCATGATATGACCAAATTTAATATAAGTAAAGAGAAAAGAAAGATTTGGTAATACTGTGAATAATGGTTTAGGAGGGTGAGGAAGTAAAGATGGAGAAGACTAGTTAGGAAGTCATTATAATAGTTCAAATTGTTGTTTTTAAGAGACTGTGCTAGGATGGTGACAGTGGAAATTGAGATGAAGTTGAGAGAATTTGTGGAAGCAAAATCAGAGGTAATATTAGATAATAGATGGAGAGCTAGCTGTTAAGCCCAGAAAACATGGATTAAATTTCTGCTTCTAAAACACACTGATTCTTTCTGAGCAAGTCACATAACTCTCATTTAGGGAATTCTCTCAAAAACTATGTTGTTTTTGTCATTCATTCATTTCAATTGTGCCCAATTTTTTGTGACCCCATTTAGGTTTTCTTATGAGAAATAAAGGAGACGTTTGTCATTTCCTTTTCTAGCTCATTTTACAGATGAGGAAACCGAAGCAAATGGGGTTAAGCAACTTGCTTAGAGTCATATAAGTAGAAAGTATCTGATGTCAAATTTGAACTAAAATCTTCCTGATTCTAAATCTGTCATTCTAGTCCCAAGATCCTAAGTTTTAGGAAAGGTGCCAACCTTCATTTGTATATGTAATTTTCTTGCCTGGAAGTTACCAATAATAGTGAAGTGACAAATCTAGTTCCAGTCTTCTAAAATCAATAGTAACAAATAAGAGAATTGAGAAATAGTAATAATAGTGTGTGTATATACTATTATATAAATATATTATATATTTACACTGTTGTATAGTATATATATATATATGTGTGTGTGTATATATATATATATATATATATAAACACCAACTAAAACACTCAGCAACATGTTTTACAGGTGCTACACTCCTCACAACCCTGGCAATTATGTACTTTTATTATCCTCATTTTGCAGCTGTGGAAACTAAGGCAGATAGAGGTTATTGGTAAATGAGGCATAATCACTCTTTTCAAGTATTTGAAGTACAGCCATTTGAAGAAGGAAATTGACTGCTCTGTTTGATCCCAGAGGTCAGAACCAAAAGCAGTGGGTGGAAATTGGTACATTTAGGTTTGATGGCAGGAAAAAATTTCCACTAGACATAAGAGTTAAAGCAAAACAGGTCGCCTTGAGAGCTGAGTGGAACTCTTCAAGCTAAGGCTAGGCAAGTTATTGGGGAAATTTTACAGACAGTTAAGTAGTACCTTATACTGGATAGAGTATTGAATTGGGGAGTCAGAAAGACTTGAGTTCAAATCTTGCCTAGCTGTGTAGCCTTGTAAACCATTTAAACCTCTCTCAGACTCTGTCACCTTCTCTGGGAAATGGAGATAATGATAGTACCTCGTTCAGAGTGTTGTTCTGAGATTTAAATGAGATGATAGTTGTTGAGAACTTTGTAAAATTTAAAGTGCTCTACAAATACTAGTTATTGTTGTTTATAATTGTTGTATAATAATGTATAAGATTGCCGTGATAATATTTTTCTCATCTGTGAGTTGGACTACATCACTACTTGGACTTTTATGTTCTATGATTATTTGAGTGAATAAGACTAGGACAGCAGCCATGAAGAGGGAATGGAAAGACTTCTTTATACCAGATTACATTCTTATTTCTGAATCATTAGGACAATTTATTAATGGCTTATCTCTGATACCTCTTGAAGTAGGTCCAAAGAAAACCAAATCAATGTGAAAAACGAAAATAGTTCATTAAAAGGCCAAAGTAACTTTTACTTTAAAAAAAATTCAGGATTGAGTAGGAACAAAGGGAAGGGTATTTTTAAGTTAAAGGGACTACTTCAAATGAGATGGAGTTGATAATATGAATTTCATATTCCAAATGCATGCCCAGTTCAGGTTGGTTAGTAGCACCATCTATGTATGATGGATAGCACATTAGCATTTGTCAAGGCAGTAAAAATAATTGTATGGCAAAATTGAAATTTGGTAACCAGGTTTCCATGGAGCTGAAGCAGTTCTCTGAATCATTTGCACAGATATGGTGATCTCAGTTATTGTTTCACAGTTTCAGAATGAACTGGGGAATAAAAATACTCATGAAAACTCTGCTTTCCCACATACCTTTGAGAGCCAAACTTTTTGAATAACTTACCTATAGAGGACAGTAAGTCTATTGCCATTCTTGTTGTCCGTGTGTTTTAGAATTTATGTAATAAATACGCACTGTACTAAGGACTGTCATATCTGATTAATACCTTAAATTCTCTGGGTATGTTCCTTGATGTATAGGCATTACACTGTCTCTGTGGGCTCCCCACCAGGCAGGCATCAGCATCAGCTTCCAAGCAGGTTTCCTGCTGTGTGTTTCTCCTGCATGTCGTATGCTCAGCTGTCATCTTTGCTAAAGGATTTTCAGTTTGGAAAATAATTTGCAATGAGGATCTGCTTGCTGAAGGATGGGAAGCAATTATATCTAAAGGCCTGGAGGGGAAGTTCATAATGTATACTATGAAAAGTCCATATAATGTGGGAAGCAAGGTAACCAGAATGCCCCTTTTTGGAGGACATTAAAAGGTGAAAAGTGGCTATTGGATTTTTGCATCCCCCGCCCCCCAGCCCTTTCCACCATATTTTCTGTGTAGAAACTAGCTTAAAGCAATTAGAGAAAAGGATATCCTGTGCCATGACATTGGACTAGGATTGATGTCTATTTAAAACTACCCATGTATAGGGAGAAAAAAAATATTCCCAGTCATCATGCTGTGAATTAGAATTAATTAACTTTCCATGTAGAATTTTTTTCTTTATACAAAAGCATCCCAAATTATTAAATTTTACAGCTTTACTGCATTAAGACTTTTGAGACACTCTGTATTCTTGTTGTAGGCATCACTTTGTTTCTTCTTCCATCACTGAAGTGTTATGTACATGGTGTCAGGTTAGATGTACCACCCCAAAAGTCAGAAGATGAATTTGAGGCCTGACTCTGCTACTTATCTCTGCGATCTGGGGCAAATTACCTTCTCTCTGAGTGTTAGTTTTCCTCCTTCAAAAATGAGGATGATAACATGTATATTGTCTACTTTTTTAGGTAGAATTGTTTTGAATGTCAATTTAGATCATGTATGTGAATGGATTTTGTAGCTAAGTTTACTAAATAAATGCAGTCTGACAATATTATGTTGGTATAAGATTTTATCCCATTTGGGACTTTTCATTAAAAAATGCTTACCTAAATTGAAAAAAAAATGACTTGTCTTTTTAAACGTGTTGTACACACACACACATACTAAATTTATTAGACATTATTTCTCTAATTATCTCTCAAGCTGCTTTCTAAATACAGATGTACCTTCATTTAAAGAAAACCTAGTATATAAAATTGACAAATTTATAAAGCAGCTAAATGAATAGTTAGCTGTTTACTCCACAAAATGAGTCTTCCACTTTATTAAAGAATTAAGATTCTTTTAAGGATCAAGCTCCCCAGGTGCTTTTAAAATATTCAATTTACAAACAAGCATTTAGGAAATCACTTATAGTTCAGGCGCATTTGCTCTCTCTCTTTCTCTTCCTCTCTACCTATCACTCTTACTTTATATATGCATATATTCTAAGTATATGTATATATGTTTATATCTGTGTACATATATATGTATACACATATGCAGGAAGTTTTGATATATCATGGATCAGTATAAGAAATTAAATGAGAATTTGAGGAGAATTTTGTGGAAGCTGCAGATGACATGCAAAAACCAGCAGACAATACAAAAAAAAAGTTTAGAAACTCAGAATTTATAACAAGGAACTGTAAACACCCCATGAAAGAAAAAAAATTCAGACTTCTTCTCTGGTATGAATGTAGGACAAAAAAAATTTACATGTATTTTCCAGATCAGGGAGTGCTGCACCCCTAACCTCCATGATATGAAAGGGATAACTGTATATACACATACCAAAGTATTTCCATGCTAAGCAACTAGCAGAATGGTATTGTAGAGAGAAAACTTTCCTTGGAATCAAGAAGACCTGAGTTCAAGATCAATGATGTGTTCATGAGAGGATACCAGATGAAATGGTTAGAAAAGGAAGCCTTCAGGGAAAGGACAGTATCTCTGATTCTCCTTATAAATCTTTTTCAGTCCAATTTAGATAGAAACTTCTCCATTTTTTCCCTCTTTAGATATCTCTATTTATAGCTTCAAGTATGTTGGCATGCTTATGAGAGATCTGTACTGTCATTTACAACAGATGGGTCAGTGCTCAGGAATACCTTACATCAAGCTGTATATATCTGGCCAGCATGCGGACTTAAATTTCCTTGCTAGCCAGTCCATATGGTGTTGGGTTCCCCTTGCCCTAAATAACCACCTTCATTTCAAAATATAATAACTAAGTCTTCCCAACTCCTAAATTCTATAGCTATACCTGTTTTGCTGATATTAAGAAATTATAGTAGGAACATTTCCAATTTGATTTTTAGAAAGATGGGTTTTAAATCATTGGATACTTGTTTAAATAATTGGGTTCTTATTGAAGATTCTTTAGCCGATAAATATTTAGTAGCCATCCACTGAATAAAAGGAATTGTGGTTGTGCTTAAACAGAATAGAATAGAACCAGAACATTGTGTTATTCTCAAGGAGATAACTTTTTTAAAATTTTTATTTTTAATATTTTCCCATAGTTACATATTTCATGTTCTTTCCCTCTCCCCCAAACCTCCCTAATCCCCCTTAGCTGATGCACAATTTCACTGAGTTTTACATGTATCATTGATTAAGACCTAATTCCATATTATTGATAGACTAGAGTTATCGTTTAGTGTCTACATCCTCAATAATATCCCCATCAGCCCATGTGTTCAAGCAGTTGTTTTTTCTTCTGTGTTTAAGGAGATAACTTTTTAAATAGGATGGTGAGGAGCAGGGATTTGGGTAGAAAAGAAGGAAGGATAGAGCATTTACATAGTTCAGAATAAGGACTGATTTTTTTGTTTAATTGGCTTTTCCAAATGAGAAAATTTCCTTCTACCAAATACAGATCAGTGCCTTCTCTGCAATTTAAAGTCTTAGGTGCCTAGAGGATTGAACATTTAAGTGGCATGCCCTGAGCCATATAACCATTATATGTCAAAGGCAAAACTTAAGCCAAGGTTTCCTTGATTCCCATTTTTCATGGCTTTCTATCCATCATGTTACAATGGTTATTGTTGTTGAATTGATTGAGTCATGTCTGATTCTTCATGTCCCCATTTGGGTTTTCTTGACAAAAATACTGGAGTTGTTTGCCATTTCCCTCTCCAATTCATTTTATAAAGGAGAAAACAAAGGCAAAGAGGGTTCATGACTTTTCCACACAGTCACACAGATTATAAGTATGTGAGGCCAGATTTTACTTCAGGAAGATGAATCTTCTTGACTCAACGCCAGGAACTCTGCTACCTAGCTATCCTTTGCTACAATGGTACAAAGGTGTTATGAGGACTCTGCTTGATTTAACAGATAAGAGGATTGCATTTGAAGCAAGAAGACTCAGCTTCAAATCTAACTTAAGATATTTATTAATTTGGGGAAACTGGATAATTCAACTAACTTCTCTAAGACAAAGTATCATCACCTGCAAATGAGGAAAACAATAACAATTACATTTTGGTGTAATGAAACAGTCAAATGCAACAGTTTGTGTAAAGCACTTTGTAAACCTTAAAGACCTATGGAAAATGCCAGATGTTATAAATTATAAATATGCTAAGTATAATCAATGATAGGCAGCGGTTAGAGGCAAAGCAGAAGCCCAAACTACATGTTCCGGTTATATTTGGAGAGGAAGAGAAATTTTTTTTCTGAGAGGCTTAGAGGGATTCATGAAGGAAATAGCTTTAAAAGCCAAATGTTGAAGGTTGAAGAACAGTCTAGAAACATTAGCCAGATATTTTAGGCAAACTATAACTCTCTGGGTCTCTTGCCCCTTTTCTATATTAGTAGGGTTAGATAAAATAACCACAAAAGTCTCCTACAACATTTGTAATTCTGAGACCTACCTTTTTCAAAAATCAGGACATTGGTATCTTTTTGAAACATCAGAGATGAAAAGGAGGTGAGAGATAGTTGATCCATATCCCTTCATAAAAAGAATATGAGGTTCCAGGAAGTCTGGTGATTTGTCTAATGAAATACAGCTTAGTAAGAGATGCAGTTGGTCATCAGACCTTAGCTGCTGATTGTGGGTACTCTGCTTTTTAAAATGAGCCCACCTAATCCCTGCATTCTTGAATCTGTGCCTATCAAGTCCTCTCCACAAACTATACAAAGACAACCACAATGTACAATTTTTCAGCTTCTCAAATGCTCACTTAGTCAATTAGAAGCCAAAAAGCTTCATGTGGTTTCCCAAAGGAAGATTCCCAGTACTGGAAGGATCAGACTCTAAAGATTAAAACTGAAAAGACCTTCACCAAACACTAGGATGGGGCTAGGAAGGTTTTAAAGATCTCCTCCCTCGAGATCCCAGTCTTCTAGACCAGAATTATGTCTGTATGGTTTGAAACTTTAGACATTTACATCATTAAAGACAGGTTGTTCTCCTACTTGTATCAAGGTCTCTTTAAGCACAGAGTTTCTAGGAGCCTGTTAGCATCCCAAATTTAAGGCTTCCATGGGAAAGAGAGATTAAAACACAACCTGGAGATTCCATTTAGCCTAAACTTACATAGAATGAGAAATCCTGGGAGGAAAATATGCTACAGACCACAGGAAAAAAAAAGAAACTTCTGGAGGAAATGGACTGTGAAAGTTGTTGAAAAAAATCAAATTATGCTCTCCAACTTATTGTAATGCTGATAATAGTTAAGCATTCAGCATAATCCATAAATATAATGACCCTGCAGCTTCTTGTGGCTGGTGGATTGCTATTGTCTCCAGTTTTTCTTGGTGAAGAAGTCCCAGATTGTACAGCTCTGTTCACTCCTGTTATTTTCCTCGTAGTCAGTGAAGAATGAGCAGGGTTAGCTCACAAAGGCAGTGGAATAGGGTAAATTCCTAGCAAGAAGAATTCTAAGAGGGTTATTTATTGTACACAGACTATGGCTTAAAAGACAATATGAGTGGCACTTAATCATTTCCTAGGGAATCACTGAGCAGACTGGACATAAGCAATAAAATGCTTCAAAGGGGCCAGAGTAGCATACCAATTAAAATTACTTGTAGGCACTTAATGCAAACAGAGCTTAGCTAGAGACTGATGAAATGAATTGTACACACATTTCTGTTGGAGAATGAACTGAGAGTTCATCCATCAGTTCCCTTAGGCAGTGATGAAGTTGAATTAATGCGGCTCCCAACACATCTCCAATAAGCTCCCATTCTATTTTAATATGATAATGGTCTTATTCCTAGAATGAGCTAGACTTTTGGGGGGGCATGGAGCAGCATGATTAAGTGGATATATTTCCAGATTTGGCATTTTCAAAGACCCAAGTTCAAATCCTGCCTCTGTCTCTTAATAGCTATAGAAAATTCACTTAATGTTCCTGAGTTTCAATTTCCCTAGCTGTACAAATAGGAATAATGATATCTAAAAGAATAATTACTCCAAAGGGTTATTATGAAACTCAGATGAGACCCTAGGTATAAAGTGCTTTTTGTAAATGCAAAAGCTCTACACCGGTGTTGATTATTAGTGGTAACAGTAGATGCGGTAGGGCCGTCACCAGTTGTCTTGACTGGCTTGCAGCTGGACCTTGATGACTTTAGAAGAGACAATGAAACCAACAACTTTGGGAACAAGTGTGCCTTCCTTAAATCCAATTCAGGCATCAAAGGACATCTCCAATAATGTCATTTTGATCCTCTGAGTAAAAAGAACAACAAACAATCTACCAAGTGCAATTAGAGACAACAACTTGGAGAGGAAGCCAGTACATAGTATGGTATTTGTTACCTAGCAGATATTTCACAAATAGTTTTCATTAGACCAATATTTGTCCATTCCCATCTTTTGAAAGAGGAGAATGAGAAGGGGGAAAAGGATATCATTTTGGCTTTTTAGTCTAGCCTTGCATTGCTTTTTGCAAAAGAGGAGTCTCTGAAAGATTGCATTTAATTAATTCACATTTTATACATTGAAATCTATTTTAAAATTTTGTGGGTGGAGGCACTACTCATTGTATAAAGGCAGCTTCTGGGGAATCCTGTTGTAAAGCAAAATAATACCTGCTCACATATGTCTTTTATAAAGGGATACATGCTGTTTCTCTTCTTTTATGTGATGTTTCTCATTCTCAAAATTTCCATTTCACGTTTATGTAAAAAGGAACATGGCTGCAGATTATCTTGTAGACTAATAGGTTGTGCCAGAGGCTCAAGTCAAATGGTAAACTGAAAAGGCAGTTTTAACTTAGTATGGTTAAGGGTCAGGGGTGTGCTGGATCTTTTTATTCCTTCCAACTCCTATATCTCTCCTCTCTAAGCCAAACTCATGCAAAAACGAAACAAACAAAAAACTATATAAACTTGCTGTCTCTACTTCCCCACCTTCTAGTTGCTCCTTATTCTTTGAAATCTGGCTTATGCCGATGTCTCAGTTGAAATTCCATGCTGCAGTTACCAATGATCCTTAAATTTTAAAAATCTGTTGGTCTTTTTTCAGTCCTCATATTTGACCTCTCTGCTTCATTTAACACTACTGGATACCCCCTTCTCCTAGATACTCTCTTACTGCTGGTATTTCTTGCTACCACTTTCTTTCCTGGTTCTTCTCCTCCCTCTCTGACTACTCCCTCTCAGTATCCTCAGTAAAAATTTTAAATTTACAGATTTTCTTTTTTATTTCATTGGGGGGGGGGGACAGAGGGGAGATGTTCAAAGGGGAGAAAGTTGAGGTTTCCATTGGGTTCCCTGTCTCAGATCAATGCTAGAACAGAGGAAGGGGATTCCTCCCATCCTGAAAAGGTTCCTTTGCATTTACTGGGCCTGAAGCCCATCTAGAAAATGAGGGAAAATGCAGTATAATCCAGGGCAATACAGGCTGAGATCTGTTTCAGTGCAGGATTTCCCAGGCACTTCCTCTATGACAATCAGGTGTTCCAGGTTCTTTTCCAAATTGTGTTTCCTACCTTTAGGTGTTCTACAAGGCAGTGACTTAAACTATCCTTTCAACATCCTCTATATTGGTGACTCCATCAGAATCATAGAATAAATTATCCCCTCTAAACAGGAGACTCATTTACATATCTTCCTTGACATTTGGTCCCCTGTAGCTAACTTCTTTTGGGATATTTTAGTGTACCTAATACATCCCAAATGCAAAATGATCAAAACAGAGCTTATGTTTCCCCCAAAATATCCTCTATTGTTACCACCCTGCTTCCATTCTTTCACTTTTTAAACTTTGGAATCATCTCAGACTCCTCACTTTCCTCTTATCTCATGCCTAATTAATTGCCAGATCTTTCCATTTCTGCCTCCACAGAATCCTTTGCATCAAATCCCTTCTTTCTATTCACATAACTCTTTATTTCAGGTCCTCCTCAGTCAGGCAACTCACCTCACTTATTATTGTCAACTACCTGACTTCACTGCCTCCAGTCATTCCCTTCTTAAGCCAGACTCTACTGACTAGATGACTCTGGGCAAATTACTAACCTTCTCAATGTTCTAAGTAAATCTCAAAGAATACAAGCTAAAGAGAACTTTCTTAATAATGACATTTCTTCATCAGGAAATCAGAACCCAACAAGTCATATATATCTGGCCAATGACGAAAAAGTGTAAAATGAGAGTCATTGACTCCAAAAGGGGATAATGGTGGGGAATGGGTTGAATATAGCTAGAGAACTAAGCTGAGGTTAGTTTGAATAATTAAAGGAGTGGTAGAGTGAGGAATTATAAAAAAATAGCAAGAATAAGGAGACAGAGACAGTAAGACAAACCCTAAGGCTGAACTAGAACTTTAAAATATGAGAGATAACATATAGAGTCCTTGCTCAAGACAAAACCTAAATATGGGAATAGCTATAATTCTGGAACAACTCTACTGGTCAAAATATCATTCTATTTATCAGAGGTGAGCTTACTGTTGCCTCAAAGGAGGCAAGGTTCTCAGGCTCACCATAAAAATATATATTTTTAAATTATCAAAATATTTTGGAGGGATAGATAGTTTACTCTCTGGTCAAGATGCCTAGATCACATGGGTTCATTTGAACTATTTTTTAATAATAGTTTTAATATGTACTTGACTGTAAAAAAGTGAATTTTATAAATATGTAAGCAAGATCCCAAGAAAAGAGAGACATATTTGTGGCATGAACTGGTATTGTGTAGTTAGATATTATTAGTCTAGAGTTATATTATTGGGTCAATCTACCTTGTGATTTCTTTGTCATTTGGAGTATAAGGAAAATCCCAAGCTCTGTATCTATGGATTGGCCCCTTTTCCATCAAGTTCCAGTTCTACAGTGAATACACACATAAAACAAGTAATAAAAAACTTCATATTTATCAAAAGAGAGAGTTAGTGATGGAATTTCCATCTGTGCCATTAGAGGGGGATGATTACATATATAAGATCAACATTTTATTAAAGTAAGTTTCTTGTAAAGTATGTATTTATATTCTTTTCTATTGCCTTCACCCTTCCCAGCCACCACTCTAATCGGGTCCCTTTTAAAACTTAAAGTGAATGTGGTAAACTCTTAAGCTTTTATTTTATTTTTAAATTTTGGCATAGTCTTGAGTCTAGTTGCCCTTGGGAGGGTTACAGAATAACATAGGCCCCAAATGGACTTCTTGATAAGGCAGAAGACTAAAAAGTCTCAGAAATCAAGGATAACTTGTGAATCCAGATGACGAAATCTCAAGGAAGATATGTAAATAATCTATCAATTTTCTATTCAATACTGTAATAATAATTCCCCAGACAAGTTCCAATGTATAAGCTCCTTTTATGTTCATTCTTGAATATGCTAATAAAAATAAAAACCAAAACATAAAATGGATAGGGAAAAATTATAGATTCCAAAACAGAAAGGCAAGAGAAAGCAGAGATGGATAGGCATGAAGTAAAACCAGTCATAAATCAAGAGTAGGCATGAAGTAATTACAATGACAGTCAGTCACAACCGACACATACTGAACCCCTGAAAGACATTTAGAGATTATAGGATCCAGAATTCAGAGTTGGAAGGGACTTTAGAGGTCATCAAGTTTAACCTTCTCATTTTATAGATGAGGAAATTCAGATCCAGAGAGGTTAAGAGCTTGACTTATAGGTCACCAAAAATAGCTCATCCTTTTAAAAGATGTCTTTTGTGGTTGCTATTTAAAGTTATTTTTAAACAAGTCAGTGCCTCTCCTAATTTAAATTCTTAGCCATTCTCTGATTTTGGTGGGATTATGGTTTCTGTAAGGCAGTAGCCTTTATTGTATCTGCCAGAAGGTTTTGAAAGTAGCAGTGATAATGAATAAATCACAATCCTGGTCTCGTGCGATGCATTTTAAAGTGCAGTAAATCTGATCCTTTACCTGTATTTCTTTCTTATTATAGTGAGTCTTCACTCTCTGCCAAGCTGTAATGTCTTGGTAATGTCCTGTGGTCATCTAATTTGTTTTTTTTTTTAATTTTTTGGCAATACCAACCATACCTCCTAAAATTGGCATGTTGCTTTTTTTTTTTAATGAGAAAGGAAATTACTATTCTCTTTTGAGAATTTTGTTATTTCTCGAGATAATGAGAGACCATGTGGGGTTGCAAGAGAACTAAAGCTAGAAAACATCACTGGTTTTGTTGTATATGTATATGTGTGTGTATTTCTGTGTGTATGTGCATGCATGTGAGTATACATATTTTTAGCCTTAATTATGGCTTGAAGATCTGGAAGAATCATCTTTATGTCACCTCTGTATTTACAAGTTAGAGTGGAAAACTCAAGGCAATTTTCTGAGTATTTCAGTGGAGAACACTTCAATTTGCCTAACTTCCTAGGAAAAGGGACTTTTGGTGCATTTTCTTTGACCCAACCAAGGCTCACCAAAGTTGAGCCACCCTCCCCATGGTTTGCAGAAGTATGTGGTTTTCAAATAACTTGAAACAAGCTGCCTTATCAGTATCTCTCCCAATTAATGTAATCTTGTTTCTGTTATTTCTGCCATATTTTTCAATCCACTGAAGCTCATTACATTTGCAAGTGCATTAAATTAGAACCTGTATAGAAGGGGAATGATGATTATCAGTTAATTTAATTATGTTTCTACAATTTCGGCATTTCATGAATCTGCCATTGTTGGGGCTTGGGCTTTTTACACTTCTACTAGGTAGATAGATTCCATGTAAAGTTTACAGTATCCGATAATGCTTGACAGCTCATTGAGGTACATACTCACTCATTTTTTATCTGATCAAAATTGATTTACTGCAATCAAATTACTGGAGAAAAGAAAAAGCTTCACTAAAGTTGGTGATTATACTGCATTTTCAACATCTGAGAGATGAATGGAGCTTTAGAGATGTTCTAGTTCAACTTCCTTATTTTACAAGTAAGGAAATGGAAGCCCAAGAAAATGTCATAACTCTTTCCCCAAGACATATAGATAGTTATTGTTGGATTTGGGGCTAGAATTCTGGTTTACCAGTTCCCTAGTCTACCTTTCCTTCCACTAAGCCAAACTGCCTCTCTCTCCATTACTTAGATTGTGGTATAGTAAATAAAAGAGCTGGTCTTAGAGTCAAGAACACCTGGTTTAATTCTGGGCCATAAAAATTCTAGAACATTGGGCAAATGTTTCAACCTCTCATTGCCCCAGACAACTACCTCTTTCCTCTCATTTTCATATTGGCTTGTTTTTTGTTTAAATGACTCCATTTCCCGAGGACAATGAGGAAATACAACCCAATGAGGAAAAGATGAATGCAATGAAAATTTGAAGTTCTGCTTTGTTTTTATAATCACATAGTAATTACTGCTCTTGTGATCATTGGTAAAATTAAAGATTTTTAAAAATCACATACATGGGATCAGGATAGTGCAGTGGAAAGAAAGCTGGATGTTCAACCAAATATCCCACATTTTAAAACTGTCTTTGTTACTTACCAGTAGAGCATCTTGAGGACATGACTTTGCCTTAGTGGGTCTCAATTTATTCCTTTGTATAGTGAAGATTTCAGATTAGATAATCTTTTACATCAGTTAAAAGGAAGGAGAGGCAAAAAAAAAAACTTAAATAATTTTTCAAGATCTAGTATCAATGTCACCTCCAAAACACTTTGGAATCAGCAAGAACAGACAACAGAACTATTATGCAATCCTAATATCATAAGCTGCTAAAAGAAATATTATGAGCCACCTACCAAATAGAACTACTGTACTTTCCAGGTTACATTGAAAGAAACAGGTTTTTTCTCTTGAAGTGATGATGCTTAATCACTTAGGTGTTCCTACAGCAGTAATGATCGATGTGTAATTAATAGCATTTTGCAAAGTCTCCCCTGACTTAAGCTTTATTTTTAAAATAGTCGTTAATGTCACTAATAAGTTACAATTGGCTTTTGCAATGAAAATAGGATAAGGCTTTCATCTTTTGACCCTGGGACATGCTGATAAAACCAACATTAATTGACTCTTTTGAGATGAATGGGGGTAGTGTCTAGTTGTAGGATTCTACTGGAGTGTGGAGAACGATATAAATGACCCTTTAAATAAGGATGACAACTAGGCACTAATTAACAGACAGGTGAATATTCTGGTCAACCATTTGACATTTCTATGCATCGTGCAGTAGGCTCGCCTTTTGAACTGCATTTATTTCTAGCTTAATTAGTCCTTCACAGATTGCTATGCCATTAGCAATAGCCTTTCCATTTAAATTCTTTTAAACCAGACCTTTTTATTTTTCTTCCTCCCCCCTCTCATTTTCGTATTGGCTTATTTTTTTTTTGTTTAAATGACCCTCTCTATCTTATTTTAATGATCTTTGCTACATCAGTGGTAATTTTACATTTGGCCCTTATTTGACTTCAGTTTTTCTCTTTCAAAAACCAGCACTTTTAGAGGGACTAAGATGGAAAGATTAAACCCCTTAGTGTCATATGCCTGAAAAATCCTGTGGTTTCTTCTGACAGGAAGAGTGTTTTCATATCCCTCCTTGGTCTAAGCTGCTGTGTTTGACATCTCATTATTTAACTCAGCTGTTTCAGCTTCACCTTCACCCAGTTAATTAAGTAACTTATTGAATGTATTATTCAGGTTTGATTCTCCTATCTGTTTCAGGGAGGGATGGGAGGTTCTTTTCCCCTCTTACCATAACTACTCCTCCCACTTGTTTTCCCTCCCCAACCTCCAAGATTGGTGAAGGCAGAGGAGGAGAAAGTGAACTGGATGGAGGAAACAAAAATATTTACTGAAAAAACTGTTGCTCTTCTATCTAGGACTAAAATATCCATAAAATTGACTAGAAAATGAAATTTATGATGTACTCACTTCAACAAACACTTATTTATTAAGGTCTTGCTATGTATGATGCCTCTACCAAGTTCAGGAATAAAAGTGAAAATTGCAACAAAAGCCTCCTTGAGTGCATTCTTCATCTTTATATCCAGTCCACACTCTACCCAGAACAATGCCTTCCAGGTAATTAATAAATATTTGTGTAATAGAATTGATCTAAAAAAATCTGAAGTCCCAAAATAGTAGCTCCTTGCCCTCAAGGTGTTTACAATCTATATGAGAGTACAAGTAATTATGATACAAAATATTGTATCAATGTATAGTAGAAAGATCCTCACAGTTCCTTTGAAAATCTGCAGAAGAATATTACTTAGAATTACAAAGGGATGGTAAAGAGAGGGGGTAGTTGGGGAAGAATCAGTTACTGTAATTTGTGTGTTGCTAGTAGAAATGGGAAGATTACTATTCCTTACTAGCTAACCTCTAAAGCAAAATCTTTTGTCCAGATAAGCCAATCATCGAGGATGAATATAGTTGAGAGGGTAAAGGTATTTTGAGTATTTTTGTTTGTTTGTTTTTCAGTTGTTTTCATTCTTATTTATTACCCAGGAAAATCAGCTCCTATTACTTTTTTCCCTTTGAGTCATTCTCTCAAGACTTGTAGTCAGGTATGAAGACATTTAAAGAGGATCACGGACTACGTACCATATCCTTGTTCTCAGGCTATTGGTACAATAAGGAGATGCCCGAGATAGTCATGAACTCATACATTTCTCATGCCAAAGCAATTTGTTGGTTCTGGCAGAATCTTGAGGATTCAGGTAGATTGCATGCTTTCCTAGGCATATACAAATAGTTACACTTCCTGAATCTACCATAGTTATTGGGGTGCTCAAATGCCAATTCAAGCCATTGTTGAACCTGATCACATTGAATTTTCTCTTGAGTACCTGCCATTATCACAGGATTTAGACTCATAAATATAGGTTTAAATAATAAAGCATTCTGGTTGTTGTTCAGTCATATTTGACTCTTTGTAACCCAATTTGGGGTTTTCTTGGCAAAGGCACTGGAGTGGTTTATCACTTCCTTCTCTAGCTCATTTTATAGATGAGGAAACTGAGGCAAACAGGATTAAGTGACTGGTCCATTCATTCATCTAGTAAGTCTGTGAAGCTAGATTTGAAGTCAGATCTTCCTTACTCCAGTCCTGGTGCTTAATCCACTGTACCACCTAGCTGCCACTTTCCTCATTTTTTAAATGAACTAGAGAAGGAAATGGTAGATCTCGCCAATGTAATTGCCTGTGAAAACCCCAGGTGGGTTCATGAAGAGTCAGACAGGACAGAAATGACTGAACAATAACCAAAAATATTAGATTTGGATTGGGCCTGATATGCCCTTTCATATGAAAGGTGAAGATACTGAGGCATAGACAAGCCAAATGAACTATGCAGAGTGACAAAGTGAGTATCTGAGATAGAATTTGAACCTAAGTCTCCTTGATGCTGCTCTTACATCTCATTTATTATCATGTGAATATGATCCAACAAGCTATGTTTTTTCATTAGTTAAGGCATAATAGTAGTGTTATAGTGACTGCATTAGTAGGTCTGTCTTCTGATAGAGATGTGTTTATTTATGTGTTTATTTTGCCTGATATGTTCAATGTCTTGAACAGATAGTACTATGAAGATATATAGTCAAGTATAAACAATTGCACAGTGGCCATACTGTAGTAGGAGAAGAAATATTTTATTATCACGCAGGACCAGGGGGACAAAGTGAAAACAAAGCAAAGTGACTTAAAGCAGACTAAAATTGGAGGGAAGGTGAAAGAGATACTAAGCTGAGAAGGCAGATGGAAAAAATAGAGAGAGAAAGCTGCAGTAATTGAAATAGCACCTCAGAAATTGAGGATTTGAGAAAGAAATTGAGGTTATAGGTAGATAAAAAGCAGGTGAGACAAGAAACTGAGACAAATAGAAAAGAAAACTAAAAGAAAAGTGAGAGAAAAACAATAGAAGGGTAAAGAATACACCCATATTTGAGGGGGGAAGAAAATAGACAGGAAAACAATAAAAAAATGAGAAATATTTGAATTGCACCTTTATTTAGAGGAAAAGGTCCAACCAGCATCTTCCTCATATCTATGTAACTTTGGGAGATAAAAACAAAAACAAAAAAAGTTCAAGTTTAGGTACCTTGGTGGAGCCACTTTAAAAATACCTAATCTGAGTTCTGACCTCCCCAGAGAATAAATATCTCTTAACAGGACAGAGGAAACTTCTCTGTTTAGTCTGATACTTTCATGAGAGCATGATTGTTGCTCAGAACACAGTCGCCTCTTCCTCTTGATATGCTACCTCTTTTCCAGAAAGCCCCAAATGTTTGTGGCGCCACCTTATGCAGAGCAAAAATCCAGTTGGTGGGGAAAGCAGAGACATGACTCCTGCCACTGTTGATGGATTTCAGGGGAACAAAAATAAGTCTTCCAAGGTTAGCAATAGTTCTGACCCTCTGTTCTGCTTGAGGTATTCTTTTGATGATACTATGCTGGAGTGACCCTGGGCAGAGCCCCAGCTCCATGAAAGTGTCAGCAGGGTCTGTCCAGCCTGGGATTCATTGACAAAATCCAAGAACCAGCAAAACCTGTGACCTCAGACTGTGACTTTATTGGCTGCGGTTTTTCTTGTCATTATAGTTTGCTATTACTGAAGTTGATCTTTCTCTTATAGCCTATTAACCCAAAGCAATAGGATAAAACTCTTTGAGCTTTCTGACAGGTAGCAGATGAGCAATTGTAAGGTACCAAATAGGTAGAAAAGCTTCCTTTTGTTCAGCATGGATACATTGCTTAATAAAAAATAGGATAATTATTCTGTGTCTTTCTCTGGAGACTTGCCAGATTCCTTGTCTAGTACTCCTTGCATCACAAAGTCCACTTTATGATGCAGGTGGATGCAGGAAGGGAGTTAGAAATGGTAGTCCTCATCCCATAGGTAAGGAGCCTGAAGCAGGGTGACCTAACGGAATTCTGGGAGATGATCTGTGAGTGATAGGTTACATGTTCTCATCTAGCTTCCTTAGAGCTTGTTATTCTCTGGTCTCAGAGTCCTAGAATTGACAGATCCTAGGATGCCCGGAAAGAAATGATTGGAAAAGTTTGGTATCTCACTGAAAGCACAAACTTATTATCAGAATATACATGGCACATATAAGACAGCCCCATTTATACCAAGATGATTTTAAAGAAAAGATATTACCCTTTTTCAGTCTCGTTTCCTTTAACATCTCTTAATATATATTAATAGGATGTCAGTCCAGTCACAGTAATCTTTTCAACCTGGCAAACCCCTGCCCCACTTCACTGGTTCTTCCCAAAGTTACATGATGTAAGGGGTTGAGATCGCTGGACTTGGAGGAAAGAAGACCTCTGTTTGATTCTTTCTGACACATAAAGGATCCTACAATTATAGATTAAGATCTGGAATATCCCTTAAAGGTCATATAGTCTAACACCCTCATTTTATAAATTACAACAGTGAAACTTAAAGAGTATTAAGTAATGTATTCCAGTCACACAAGTGAATATATTCTGAATCAAGATTCTAATCTGACTCCAACTATAATACTTCTTGGTATTATAACGTACCATGCCAAAACCCTGGTAGCTGTGTGACTATGGGAAAATCATTCCATCTCTATGAGCCTCAGTTTCTTCATCAATTAAATTAGAATACCTTTAGTGCCTACCACATAAGTTTGTTTGTTTTTTTTAACCCTTACATTCTGACTTAGAATCAATAATAGTAAGTAGAGGTTCTAAGAGCATTAAAGGCTAGGTAACTGGAGTTAAGTGACTCACCCAAGGTCACACAGCTAGGAATATTTGAAGCCAAATTTGAGGTTAGGTCCTCCTGACTCCAACTCTGAGTCACCTAGCTACTCTTTCCACATAAGTTTTTGTGGGGCTCTTATAAGAGAGTGTATATAGCTATGTGATCATGAGTAAATCATTTAACCTCTGTGATCTTCAGTTTCTTCATCTATAAAACTAGGATACCTTTAGTATTTAGCACATAAATTTAGTGGAGCTCTAATAAGAAATCGTGTATAAAGTGCTTTGCAAATCTTGAAGTTTCATTCATTGTCAGCTGTAATTATTTGTTAAGAAATCAGCACAAAGGGGAGAGCTACATGTCTCAATGCATTGAGAGCCAGGCCTAGAGACAGGAAGTCTTGGGTTCAAACCTGGCCTAAAACACTTCCTAGCTGTGTGACCCTGGGTCACTCACTTAACCCCCATTGCCTAGCCCTTAGTGCTCTTCTGACTTGGAACCAATACACACCATTGATTCTAAGACAAAAGGTAAGGGTTTTTTTTAAATCAGTATAAGACCTTGGAGCATTTTCTCATGGAGGCATGTTAATTATTTAGGGAAATGAGACAAGACGAAAACTGAGATTTCTTTCACTTTCTAGATTCATCAGGACCAGAAGTTTGTAGTTAAAATAATTCAAAAGCTTTCCCAATAGCCCTGACCTTACCCATTCCACTCTTTGATAGAGAAAGTAAACATGGTATCTATTGGCAAGAATTAAGAGTATTCCATTTAGTGAAAGAGAAATATATAACTAGTGAAGTTTTGTGTCCTGTATAATTCTCCTCAGAAGGGAATGTATGTTTTATAATCTATAACGTAAAGTTTAAATTCTTTGAGAGTAATTTTAGGATAAGAAATTTACCATCTCCCCAAAATCCAGACAAGGAACCTGTTTGGAGAAGGCACCATGAAGATGCCTGAAGAGCCTTCACTGGACCATGAAGGTCCAAATTGAACTTTGGGGTGTAGTTGATTGAACTGTGGGGAGTTGAATGCATTTGTTTTGAATGTACACTCTTATGTCAATAGGGGACTGCCCCAATTGGCTTTTTGTCAACACAGCTAGTTTTTTTTAATCCTCTTTTCTTTTATCCCCAAATTCCTGTAATTTAAAAGTTGACTATGTTTACAAGATCCATCGAGAAAGACCAGTCTTTTCTCTGGATCTCAGGGGGGAATGTGTTATTGGAATTTGGGGGGTTCTTTGGGGTTCATTTGAGCCTTAAATATTTAGATTTATGACATAAACTTCCTGTGGACATTTAGGGGACTTTGAAACTACATTTCCCATGAACAGTATAAACTCCTGAGGTGATTGGGAGAGGCTCTCTTTCTTACTAAGCAGCCAGGTGGGCAGAAGGTAATAGCAGGCAATTTGAATTAGATCTTAGCAGATGTGTGGTCTTTCTTAAATTTACCAACATGGATTTAAATAAAATATTAATACTTTGCATATATCCATCTATATCCATTTTATTCGTAACAGTCCACTTACTAAAATGTTTATATCAAAATCAATGGTTAATGAAATTCAATGCATCGACTCTATTTGGATATGATACCGTTGACTATCCACTCTTTCTGTATGCTTATTCCTCCTTGGGTTTGCATGATGTCTGTCTGATTTCTCTCTTGGGATTCTCTTCCTACTTGTTCTTTCACACCACTAAGATTTCTTTGGTGACCAACATCAATATGTCATTCCCAGAGATGATTATGCCTTAGGTTTCTGATCTGTATCCTTACTTGTTTTTCTATACTTGATATCTTGGTGATTTCATTGGTTCCATTGGATTTAGCCACCATCTCTTTGCATATGACTCCCAAATCTTCATTTTCAGCCTTCATTTCTGCCCATAATTGCTCCAAAGGATGCCATTAGACAGTCCATAAAATGGGGGGGGGGGGGGATAGTGATGTGAAAAAAGGAAGAAGTGTCACTCTATATGTTCTACTGTTATCCATCTGGCATCAAAGAACTCCATGAAGTCCCAAGTGCATCAAGTAGATTCCCTGTGTAAGAGTAATGACTGTAAGGAAAAGGCCGTTAGAGGATGAAAGGGCATTGATGGATTAGGATCTTCATCATTAGAGGGAATACCTATAATCTATTGCATTAGAACTACTGATTCTATTTCAGTAATATGAATTCCTGAAAGGCACATACAGTGAATATAGTAGAAAGCATGGTCATTCATTTTAAGAGGTTGTGTTCACTAACACCAGCCTTGATTATATGCATGGATAGTTTCCATAATTTTTCTTAGCTTGAAATTCACCTCTAGGATGGGAAGACCAAAGTTTAAATGCTATGAATTTGAATGTGCAAATTTTATTACAGGAGAATTTTTTTAATGTTGGCTTTTACAGATCCTTGATGTAATGGAGTACGTTGGCTTTTAGACCTGCAGAATGAATCTTGGGTTTATTCTGCTGGAAGGCCAAGTAGAAAAAATGGATTTTCAAAGCATTCCATGATGAATGAAAAAAATCATTTCCTTTACATGAAAAATGATGTGCTTTGACTACATGTAAAATTATGTGTTTTGGCTAACTGATTGCTAAGGTCTTTTTTAGGTCTGACAATGTATGCTTTGGTCAGGAAAGTCAAGTATTCTATTCAAGAGTATTGCTACCTCCCTAACCAGCTGGTACACTCTCACTTTCTCAGTCTTCAATCACATCTTGGTTCAATCCATCTTCCACAGAGCTGCCAAAGTGATTTTCCTGCTGAAAAGTATGTTACTCCTTACAAAATAAACTCTTATGATTCCCTCTCACTGCTAGGAACAAATAGAAACTCCTCTGTTTGGCATTAAAAACCCTTCACAATTTGGTTCCAACCTACGTTTCCAGAAACAAGTAACCATTTTATGTGTAATAGTTATATTAACAGCCATTCTTCTCCTCTTGTTCAGATTCTGGTTCTTCAACATGGGAAAGGGGGTGGGGAAGAAACTATAGTTTAATTATATGCCATGTTCCCTCACTACATGCAGTCCACTTCCATGCTGAGATGGCTATAAGGGAAAAAAATAGATGACTACTCTTGCAATGTTGGATAATTTAAGGTTTGTAGACAATGCGGTTTCCATTTCTGGAACAAAGGGTTGGTTACTTAATCTTGTGGAAATAGCTAATATCCATTTTCTCCCACAAAGTAATGGGCAAAGCCAAGGTCGTGATGAAAGAAAACATTGCTTCCCAGGAAACAATATAGTTGATGGGATGGCTGCAAGCTAAGTGGACAGTTCAAATGTCACTTGCCAGGGTGATTTATAACCATTGCCAGAAATCAGTAAAGCCCCCGTGGATATTTCATGGAGACTGTCCCATCCACAGATGCATCACATGAAACACAGGAGTGAGAATTTTCTCAAATTTTTCTTTTTGGCTATGCTGACCTTCCTTTAGTCATAGGACCCTCCAGTCCTCCTCTGTCACTTTCTTTTGTGTGATCTTGGGCAAGTATGGGTCTTATCTTCCTCTTATATAAAATAATGGAGTTGGACTAGATGTGTTCTAAACCTTTTTCTTCTGACTATACTTGTGATTTTCTTGGTTTGGGGAATTCCCAGGAGGAAATTCTTTTTCTGGTGGGTACCTATCCTGAAAATTAGAGTAGAATCATAAGGTCATAGTATCATAGATATATAGATATATAAGCACTCCAGCAATAATCATATTCAAACCCTTTATTTTACAGAGTAAACTGGGTCCAATGAAATCTAAGTGACTTGTACAAAGTCACACAGGTAGTAAGTATCAGAAGTTGAATATGAACCCAGGTCCTCTAACTCTAAAGCCCACTGTTCTTTCCACAGTATCATGATACTTCAACTTAATCTTTTTGTTTTGTTTTATTTTTATGTTTTCCCAGATTACATGTAGATATAATTTTAATAATGATATTTTGACATTGTGTCATCCATGTTCCCACCCTCTCTTCTATCCTTTTCTTCTCCCAAGATAGCAGATAATATGATATAGATTGAACATGTGCTATCATACAATACATAATTCCATATCTGTTATGTTGTGAAAGAAAACACATGTTGCTTATGCTAGAGAAAAATTCATAAAGTAAAATTAAGAATGGTATGCTTCAATCTGCATTCAATCTCCATTAGTTCCTTCTATGGTAGTAGATAGTCTTTTTTTGGCATGAATCCCTTGGAGTTGTCTCGGATCTTTGCATTGCTGATAACGGTGGTCATTCTTGCTAGTTACTACTTACAACATTCTCCTTATTCTGTTCACCTCTGTGAGGGACTGAAAAGAAAAACTATCTGACTCTCTGATCTCTTTTTTAAAAACTTTATTTAAAACAAAAAAACAAAAAACAACAGAGTTACCTAGCTGAAATTAACTAGACCCCCTGCCCCTAATCTTCTCAGATTCAAAGGCCCCTCCCAGGCGCAGGATTGGTCCTTATATAAACCAATCCTTCACCTGGAAGTGGGGGCATGGCCCCTCTCCTGCACGGGATTGATCCAATTCAGGACCAATCCCGTACCAGGAAATAGGGGGCGTGGTCCCCCTCTTACCATGGGATTGGTCCACTCAAGACCAATCCCACACCAGGAAGAAGAGGGGAGGGACTCCTGGACTGTGCTGGGAGAGAGAATTTCCCAGCATGCACAATCTTTTAAAACCTACACTTCCCTTTGCATCACTTCATATAAGTCTTTCCAGCTTTTACTTCTGCTTAATCTTAACCTCTACTTCCCCCTTTTTCTGATCAAACAGCTTTATTTATGAAGTGATAAGATTATAATGAGGATATTATTTAGGGCAAAAGAACAGTAGACAGTTGAAATAATGAAGCTTTTGGGATCACCTAATTTCCAGAAGCAGCATATACTTAGAAGAATCTGTTCTGCTCATTGAGGGGAAGGTCTGATGACTTTCGTCCACCCCAGAAGTATCCCTTATTAGAATTTTATAGAGCACTCTCATTATTCCAGGTACTGCCACAAAGCAGGCAATATCCTTGGGCCTAGGCTCTCCATCTGTTAAATTGGCAGAGTGGAGAAGATGAATTCGATGGCATCTTCTAGGCCTAGTTGTTTTTTTTAATTATGAAACTTGGAATTTCATCCAAAGACAAGGAAAGAAGGATAAATTAATTACAAGCAAGTTAGCAAACATTTATTAAATGCCTGCTGTGTCCCAAGAACTATGCTAAGTGCTGGGGATACAAAAAAAAAAAAAAAGCAAAAGACAGATCCTTCCCTCAAAGAACTCGTAGTCTAATGTAGGAGACAATATTAAAAGTTTTGTACAAATATGATATATACAAAATAAATAGGAAATAATAGAAGAAAGATACTAATATTAAGAAGGACCCCAAAAGCCTTCTTATAAGAGTATAATTTTAGGTAGGACTTGAAGAAAGCCAGTGGAGACAAGAAACAGAAACAAGGATAGAAAAAATTCTAAGGGGAAAGTCAGCAAAATGCCCCAGTCAGGAGATATCATATCTTTCTAAATAGAAAATTTTCTATTTAATACTGAATATAATAGAATTGAAGTTTATTTCATAGTGGATGATGTAATCAAAATAAGAGGGAAAAAACTTGCAAATCATTAGAGCTGCCAATCAGCAAAATATCCATGGAATTCATAAGTTTTGCATTACTTGAGCCCTACACGTGGTACTAAATATTTTTCAGAAACATAGGAAATGAGATTTTTGGTCAAGCACAGGTTGGACAAAATGACTTCAGAGGTGCCTCCCAACTCTGAATCTACGTATGTATGTATATATTTATACACATGTATGTTTGTAGGGATAGCTAGGTGATACAGTAGATAGAACACTGAACCTAGCATCTTTCTGAGTTCAAATCTAACTGTGTGACCCCAGGCAAGTTGTTTAAAAACCATTTGCCTCAGTTTACTCATCTATTAAATGACCTGGAATAGAAAATGGCAAACTTCTCTAGTATCTTTGCCAAGAAAATCCCAAATGGAGTAAAAACGAGTCAGACATGACAGAAACTGAGCAACATATGTGTGTATACACATATATTTTCACCTTCTCTTGATTTTAATGTTTTTAATATTTTTATAAGTATTCAGTATAGTTGTCAAGGACCTATGATGTCACCCACTGATGCAGACTGCAGCTTGTTTTCTTTAAAAATCTCAGAATGGTGCCAAAGGTCCAGAATGGTTGATTGTCCCTCCACCAGTCCAAATCTACTATCAGAAACAGAAAGGATGGACCCTGGTCTCCCTGATTCCATGTCCTGTACTCTGTCTGCTATTCCAGAGTAATACATGAGTCACGGTCAAGGTAGATAAGATGGACATACCCATACACCCACCTTTACCAACCACAGAAATATGATATTCAATAAATGGCTGATGTCCTTCATACTTGAAAGAAGAACAGAAGGATATCACGGTGATGTCTTTTGAGTCACACATAAATTGGATTTAAGTGAGGCAGAATTGTAGAGTCATCAGCCTCACTATCTCTTCCAGAGTCATCGAAGTTGTTAAGAATTAAAATTAATATCCAATGCCTTCAAGTATTATATTTAATAAGATTTATTAGTAACAACTTGAAATAAAAAAGCTAGAGTAAAGCTTGCCTCTCAGCTCCGCACGGTGGGGAAAAAGAAAACAAGAGGGAGGAGTCACAAAACTTATAGACAAACATTAGGATGCCTGTTCACAAAAGGGAAAAGGAATTTTCAGACAAGGAAAGAATCCAGGGAGACGGAATGAAAAGGTTTAAGATTTTTTTCTAAATATACAAAGTCCAGTGTCAAGACAAACAGAAATCAAGACAACTGGTGATAGCTTAGGATGCAATGGATGACTTTGGCTTCTCTCATGTCCAATCAAGCTTTCTGTGTGCCTGTTTCCACTGCCTTCATGACCTTTGGAACAAATTGGTCTTTTCCTTCTGCCATAGAAAGTTTTTGCATGCCTGGGGCAGACACACATACCCTTATTGAATAAATGCACATAATTCTACTGAAAGAATCTTAGGCTAGAAAGCAGAAAGTGAGTTATGACCTTGGCTTGGTCGATGTATAATTCTCTGACCTTGAAGAGGTCACTAAATGAATGCTTTCAGACTTTGTTTCCTTATTTGACAAATGAGAAGAATCTGACATCTACACTACAGAGTTGTGGTGAAAGAAAATGAGATACTAAATGTGAGAAAGCCCAAGGAGTAAAAGTGATGCTACAGTATATGAGGCATTATTTCTTTAAGCCAAGAATTGGGGCTGCTCAGTTCTAGAGGTGGTGAGTGACGTGAGGGAAGTTCTGTCACCTTTCCATGTCTCAGCTTCCTAATCTCCAGATAAGTTTATTACCACAAGTATATTACACTTCATTTAGATAATTGCATCCTGGAACCCTTTAATGAAAGCTGCTATCAAAGTGCAAATAATTAAATGACAATTTTTATTCATAGCCTGTATCTGGGTTGTTTGGCTTCTCCACATGAAAATTTCAAGTTTAAACTAGATGATTCAATCTTGTATGGCCCTCAGCTCCGTGTTCCAGATCCAAAGGGCATCCTTGTACAGCAAAATCTTCCCTATCCAGGCAGGACAATTTAACCTTCACATCCTTCCAAAAGTAGACTGCTTTTCTTCTTCATCTCTCTCTATCTCTCTCGTTTTTTCCTTGCTATTTATAAATCAAAAGGAGTGATGCTGTTATGCAGTCTTGGCTCCCCCTGATGCAAGCATCTATTCTTATCAGAAGTGTTGGCCTGCATCTTTCAAGTGGATCCCACAGAGCCCTACAAAGGTGTGCCTGACAGCATTGTCTCCTGGATTTGGAGTAAAAGGCTCTGCATTCAAACAACAGTCCTGCCACATACAGTGACTTCCGGCAAGTCACTTCACTTATATCCACCTCAGTTTCCCTGTTTGTAAAGTGAGAGGGTTGGTCTAAATGGTCTCTGAAATGCCTTCCAGCTTTTTTATCTTACTTTCATTCAAGTCCTTTGCACTTGTCCTCTTCTTAAAATTTTGATTATTTATTCATTTGTTTATTTTAAATGCAGCTATTTCTGGTACATCAAAGGAGGTTTGTCCAACTTTCTATTTCATCTCATTTCTTGCTCTTGGCGTACTGGCAGAATTTTTTATTTCCCTCCTTCAGAGCTCCAGTGACCCTATAATTTACACATTACATTTCAATGAAGTGGCTAAGATTCGTCCAAAAGGTTAAAAGCCAAAAGAAATACAGGGTTGTTTTATGTTTGTTTTTTATGGGTGTACAGCTGTTTTGACAGGTTGTTTGAATTTCTGTACCCTCACATAAAAAAAGTAGAAGCTGCTTAACTGGCAGGAACCCAAGTGATAGGCCTGGACTTTTGGAACCTAACATATCACCTCTATTTTTATTCCTTTTTACTCCTTGGATTGTTAATTTCAGGGACTTGTACCCTTGAAAACTAGTCAAATAATGAGGAAGTGTTCTTTTTTAAAGCTCTGCTACCATTTATTCATCTGGTAGAGAAACAAGTATGATTTACAACTGATATGGGTAATTCCATTTACAATTAATTAAAAGGCCCTCATTAAGCCCCTACTGTGATGCAAATGCATAGATTCTATTTGCAGACAGACCCTTGTTTTGCATCCACCTCAGTGACATATTGCTTCTACCTGTAGAGGTTTTTGGTTTTTTTTTCCTCCTTTAAATTTAATTTTGAGGAGACCCAAGAGGAGAATCTGAGTAGGCATAGGTCCCAGCTCATTTCTGCTGGCAGCTCTGCTGGCAGTGGCCAAGTTCCGGGCTGCAGCAGCTGCCTGAACAACGCAGGAAGGGGAAGTAAGAGCCATTGGGGGGTATGGGGAGAGAGGTGATGAATCCAGGATGAAGCATCTGCCAGTTTCCTTTGGACTGTACCTTCTGGTCCTCTCCAAGTCAGGCTGACAGTTTATTTTGTACTGTGGGCCTCCCTGCCTCTCCTCCATCCCATAATTATCCTTTCCTATCTAGGGGGTCCCTCGATAACATTTTTTAAAAGTGCAATTATTTACTTTGCCTTGTATCTCATTGAATTAAATATTATATTAATTTAAATAAAGGCTACATACCTCAAATGAATTTTCCAAAATGGAAGCCCCACTTATATATGTCTCTACATGTGTACGGATATATATTTATGTATGTACATGCTGTTAAGTGACTATACATATGCACACACACAAATATATTCATTCATTCATTCATTCGTTTGTTTGTTTATATGGTGTGTGTGTTATAAGAAGACCACATAGGTTATAACCCACTTTCTAGTCTATATATGAGGCAGATTTAATGAAAAAAATGCTTTCTATATTTAGGCAGATGTATATCTACAAAAAAAAAATGTATACTACATAATTGCATTGCTTTCTCTGTGCAATATCTAATGACTTTTTAATAAGTGTTTGCCTTCATTTTTCATTATTTTAGGGTCAGATATCTTGAAAAAAATTGTTTTTCTTTTGGGGGTCTTTCGGGTTACAAGGATTTTCTGTCTCATACCTCAAAAGGTAGATTTCTGCACCGAAAGACAAAATTATACAATGCCTCCTAAAGTCACGCCTCCTATATGACAAAGAATTAAATGTTATTAATTAGAATATATAATTATTTGGGATATAGATTTTAAGGAAGCCCAAGAATCTTAGGGTTTCATGAAGTTCTTCCTTTCAGGGACTGTTCTTTTATTTTTATTTTTATTTCCAATGGAAATATTTGCAAAGCTATTTGCTGCCATCTGCTGGTTATTTGTGATAGTACATACAAAAGCTGAAATCGGGATCTCTAAATTCCAAGGATGTTTATTTTCCTGTAAAAAGTGTGTGTGTGTGGGGGGGGGTGGTTAGAACCATTTACACACGCACACACACACACACCCATGAAATTTCATGGTTTTGACTTGTTTGAAAATTGTACTTTTTTTTTTACTTTAGTTTTAGCAAGTCAAATGTGTGGATATGTATCTTTTAGATTGGCTTTGGATATATACAACTGATTAGAACTTCTACAGTTGTGATAGTCATTATCCCAAACATTGTTGTTATTATTCAGTAGTTGCCAGTCCTGTATGATTCTTTGGAGTTTTCTTAACAAAGATACTCCTTACTGGAGTGGTCTGCCATTTCCTTCTCCAGCTCATTTTACAGATGAGGAAACCGAGGTATGCAGGGTTAAATGACTTAACCAGGGTCACACAGCTAGTAAGTGTCCGAGATCAGATTTGAACTCATATTACTAGACTCAGCATTCCATCCACTGTACCAACTAACTGCCCTTATCTCTTTATTCAATTTAAAAAAATTAAATTTAAACTAAAAATACATCTAAGGTATTTTAGAAAGAAAATAACTAATGACCTAGATCCCTGGGCATGTACTGGGTTGTTTTGTTTTGTTTTGTTTTGTTTTCCATTAGTTATATTCCATTGTGTATCCTTAGGCAAATCACTGTCCAGTCTCCAAGTTCCTTTTGTTTATATTAGAGGGTCAGTCCAGATAATAAAGAGACTAAAACTTAGATAAAGAGTTTATTGTCTAAGGGCTCTTCTAGATCTAAGATGCCAATAATTGTACATAATCATGATTATTCATTCAACTAGTATTTATGAAACAAGTACTCTGGGCCAAGCAGTGAGCTAAATCCTGGGACTACAAAGAAAGCAAAAGGCATTCCCTGCTCTCAGGGAGTTTATATTCTAGTTAGGGAGATATCATGGAAACAACTAAGTACAAACAAGATGTAAAAGGGACAGACTGGAGGAAATCATAAAGGGAGGCTACTAATGTGAAGGGGAAACAGGAAAGGTTTCTTTCAGGGAAGGGATGAAAATTTAACTGATACTTGAAGGAAACCAGGAATAAGAGAATAGAAGGAGTGTGATCCAGGCTGGAAGATAGCCGGTGAAAATACCTAGAACCCATAGGGTCTTCTTTGAAGAACATCCAGGAGGCCAGTGGTACTGGATCAAGTGTTACCTCAATATTACCCTCCCCTTCCTGTGATTTCATTAGTTTAAGGAGCAAGTGAATTGGTAGCTCTGAGTACTGGGGCAAATCAATAATTTATCTGTTTTTAAACAATTACCTGAAGGGCACTGAGTAGTTAAATAATGTCTCCATAGTCACAGAGCTAGAAGGTGTTGAAGGAAAAATTTGACTTCAATTCTTTCTAATTCCTGTCTTCCTGACAATAAAGATCTCATCCTACAACAAATCATCACAATTTAAGCCTCCAAATTTAATTCTGCCTGCTAAGAATCCATGTTGATATAATGATTTGAAATTTCCTCATAACCATTCTGTAAGGTGGTTAAGATGTGAGATATATTATCCCTGTTTTACAGAAGAAAAAATCAAGGTTCCAAGCAATTCAGTGATCTGTCCAGGGTCACATAGCTTCTAAGTGAATCAAGCAGAATTCCAGGCTAGGTCTCCTGCCGTTAATTCCAAAGCTCTTTCTACCACCCATGTCTAATAAAACATATTCTTGATTCTCTTGGGTCAGGGTGAATTAATAATACTATAACCACAATAAAGATAAATGCCTCCAGTTATAAGAAGAAATGCTCTTTGTAAAAATGCCATGTAAAACTTGAGTATCCAGATATAGGCTACAACATTTTTGATCAGTGATGTGTAGACTTTTCATTTGTTTAATTGTATTTCACCCATTACAAATCAACTTCCATGGAGTATATCTTTTATTTTTGTCATAAGGTAGCAGATTTGTTTGACTTGGGGCCAAAACAGTTATAAAGGAGTCTATTTTTTGTGTGGTTGTTTCTTTGAGGGGGAGTAAGAATCACCCAACAGAATTTTGTGATTTTTGTGTGACCTTTACGCAGACTTAACAAAGGAATTTGGTCTCCGGGCTTGAAACACTCTGGGGGATTGGGAATGCTGGGGAACAGAAGAGAAATGTTTATTGATGCTGTTACCACAACTAAGTTTTTATGTGCGTATATACAAGAAAGACTTTGTAGATTCAAATGTTCAAGAAATCTGTCTATTCTATTGACCTGAAATAACTCGAAGGACAAGATGGACAAGAAGGAGAAGGTCATTTATCAAGGTTTCTTGAATGAACCTATGAAGGGGGAAAAACAGGGTGGGTTATTTTTTAAGTGAATAGAAAACAGAAAGGAAATCTAGATGACTGAGTTTGACCTACTAGAAACTAAAGTACTCATGTTCAGAATTTCCTCATTTCTCATTTCTACCTTATTTTGCTGTTGTTGCCCCATCATTTCCAACTCTTTGTTACCCCATTTGAAATTATTTTAGCAAAGATATTGCAGTGGTTCACCATTGCCTTCTCCAGCTTATTTTAAAAATGAGGAGACTGAGGCCACCAAGGTTGAGAGAGATTTGCCCAGAATAACACAATTAATAAGTATCTAAGTCTAAATTTGAACTTGGGTCCTCCTAACTCCAGACATTGCCCTCTATCCACTGTACCACCTAGCTTCCACCTTATAGATTTCTGAAATAACTTCAAGGCAAATAATTCAGGTGCCACCTTGCATGCAAGACCTGCCACAATTACTTCTAGTTATTTGGTAAGCCTCCCAATATTTACTTTGTATTTATTGATCTGCATGCATTCTGTAAGCCCCTAGGAGAATACTCTGTGTTCCTTAAGGATAGTTTTTATCTTTGTTTTACAGTCTGTTTCAGTCTGTTTGTATCTTTGTAGACTCTGAGCCTACACATTGTCTTACGAATAAGTAATAGTTGCTTAATAAGTATTGGTTGAATTGAAATGAATTATTATTTTGTTTCATTATATTATATTAAATATTTATTATGTTGTATTATATTATGATCCACAAATGCTTTTAAGACTAAATACTATGTTATTTTTGCTTGACCTTGTTTTAGCAGAATATTTATAAATCATAAAGTGCCACCTATAATTAACCTAAGGCAGACAAAAGGAAACTGAAGGAACACAACCAGAGAGAAGTTATTGGCGTTATTTGATAAAAATTATATAGTACTTTAAGGTTTTTAAAGGGCTTTACATGTGTTCTCATTTGGTTGTCACTAGAAATCTGGGAGGTAGAGGCTATTATCCCATTTTAGGGATGAAAAAACTGAGTCTGAGAGAGAATAAAAACTTGTCCAGGGTTATACAACTAGTAAGTGTCTGGATTTGTACAGGATTTGAACACATCTCTTCTTGACTTGAGATCCAGGTACCCAGCACTGTATTACCTAGTGAGTGAAAGGAGGTTCTCTGAACCATGGAGGCTGAGAACTCCTCAAGTAAAGGTAAACCAACCGTCTCATTAGCCAGACATTCCTGTCTTGCTGACATTTTTTACAGATTCCAAGTCAAAAGGAGTATGGGTTGGATGGGGTTAACACTGCCCTTCAATAATTCATAATTATCATCAGCATCCCAGTCCTTATTTTAAAAACACAAGGTGTCACTTCCAGAAGCACCCGGATCTATTTAGGTACCCCGGCAAGGGATTATCCTGTCCTGGCCTTTTGTAAAGAAATCATTTTCCTCTGCTGGGTCTTAGATCTCAGCATATTAGTTTCTTATCCAGGACATCCTTCTCTTAGTGATAAATGGCAAAATACTCAGAATAAAGGATAACCACAGGAAGCTTCTTGCTCCCAGTCTGAATTCTCCATGGCTTCCTTAGAACAATCAGTCCTCATTCTCCACCCATTCACGTGGACCTTTGGCCATTATGCACTTCAGGGCAACTGTATGATGTGAATGCACAAGACCAAGACAATAGTCATGTGCTTTTGAGTGACCCGAGTTTTAAGCTTCAGTGTCCCAGAGCTACGGGCCTCATCTGAAACAGCTAAAGCACAAAAAAAAGGAAGAATTCTACAAGGAATGATCAGCTTCTGAAAAGTGCATAGATGTCAGAGTATTTTGATGTCCAAAAGGGACTCGGTCTCAAAACCTATGGAAGGGAAGCTGTAAAAATAAATCTTGTTTTAAGTCACATTAAGTGCAACCCTAATCAGTCAGATTTTCTCTCCCTCTCCCTCCCCCCCTTCTCTCTCCCCCTCTCCTTTTCTCTCTCTCTTTCTCTCTCTCTCTCCTCTTCTCTCTCTCTCTCTCTCTCTCTCTCTCTCTCTCTCTCTCTCTCTCTCTCTCTCTCTCTCTCTCTGTCTTTCTCTTTCCTGTTAGCTAGCAGGTTAGGTAGGAGTTAATCAGTATCTAACTATAGAAAAGAGAATGATTTGTTTTCTTAGGGAAAGTGAATGTTTGTTGAGAAGTACATGATGCAGAATTCATAGTTAACATTTAGGGAGTTGAACTGTTTTCCAGCTAAATCATCAAGTTGGGATGTGGTACTTACTTGACTACTTCTACTCTGGAAAAGGTCAGGTCATAGACCATCCGGAGACACCAGATATACAAGGAATGATACCAACAATAATTTGTTCCTGCAAAAGTGACATTTTTCCAATTTGGTCCAACATTGTTCAGAAGCAAAGTGCAGTCCCCCAGGGTGCCAGCACTGTTGATCTGCAGTGGATGACAAACCAACAATATCATCTAAATAAAAAAAAATCCAACGTGGGTTTAGTAAATTAATCCTGACAAGAATAAATTGAATAATCTTGGGGAAATGGCAAGAGTGCTGATTGGGCCAGATGGCTTTGTGTGTTGCTGGCCTGGTCTTCAATGGCAGATAAAAAACCAGCTTTTGGTTTATTTATTTAGTTAGTTAGTTGATTAGCACCTGCCACTTCTGCTGACTGAATCGAAATCTGATCCAGACTACTCCTGGAAAATCCATCTGATTTCCAGCAGAGGAGAGAAAGGAAATGCAGGCATCCCAGAGTGAGAATGATGCAACAGAGACCTGAGAAGAGGTTGTCACCTTGTCTCTAGAATAGCAACTTTCATCCCTAAGAAGTCTACATTATTTTCATCACTCTCATAAGGTGTTAATCTGTCGTTATTCACTCTCCTTGGCAGATATATTTGAGGGGAGCTTTTCTTAGTAAAAGCCTAAAGAACATTATCTGAGCCTTTATTTCTCTAAGGCTATCCATTTTATATCCCCCTTTGTTTGTTTTTTTAAATCCTTGTTTTCTGTCTTAGTAACAACTCAAAGATAGAAGGGTAAGAACTGAGCAATGGTGTTAAGTGACTTGCCCAGATCACACAGTTGGGAAGTTTCTGAGATCAGATTTGAACCCCAGTCCTCTGACTCTAGGCCTGGCATTCTATCTACTTTACCACCTAGCTGCCCCACCTCTGTTATTTTCAAGTATGCCCTGACTCAAGAAGATGAAGCAAATGAACACAATTTTCTGACCAGATCTGAGGGGACAAAATTAACCCAGTGATGAAATAAGTGGGATATGTGAGCTAAAAAATCCCTACTTGAGAGCTACACTGATCACCTCACTTGATAAATAGTCTTCTTTGCTTGCATTTAATGAAGCTGAGTGTTTAATATTTAAATGGGCTATTTCCTTTTAAGGGAAGGTCTTTTTGAAATGGAAGTTTTTTTTTGTTTTGGTTTGTCTTTTCAAAATCTGCTTACTAGAACAAACCTTGACTATATATACTAACTTTTGCCACTGGCATAATTTTTAAGGAGGAATCATGCCTATTGTCAATTATTTTCCAAAATATTAATAAGGTTTTGCTCCCCTTTTTGGTGCACACTCATGATTTCATCATTTTAGGAATTGTTGAAGTAGTTCTTTCCTAGAATCTCCAAGAAATTAGGAGCAACTGAGAGATCAAATCCACTGGCCAAAGTCATTTAGCTCCAGCTAGTTCATGCCAAAAGGAATAGAACTCAAATTTTCCTTATTCCCAGGACTTTCTTCTATCCAGTATACCAGGTAACTTCTCATTTTGTAGTTAATGCTCACAAAACAACACAGAAGCTTTGGTGCATGTGTACTAGACTGCTAGTTATTTGGATCCACATTTTCTTAGGGACTAATACAGAAAACTAGTGAAATTTGGAGAATGAACAAGGATAAGCATATCTACCTTCTTAGTGAAATGGTGAAACATGGTATAGAAACTTTAAATCAGTGGTTCCCAAACTTTTTTGGCCTTTCCAGAAAAAATATTACTTAGCCCCCTGGAAATTAATTTTTTAAAAAATTTAATAGCAATTAATAGGAAAGATAAATGTACCTGTAACCATCACCGCTCCCTGGGTCATTGCAACACTCACCAGGGGGTGGTGGCGCCCACTTTGGGAATCACTGATTTAAATAATAGTTGTAGGGTTGTGCATATATGGCGTAGGGGTTTGTATTTAGATGGATCATTCAAGAAAAGCATCTAAGATTAAGTTGGGGAAGATATTGCTTCTGTTTAGTGATAGTATTTCCATACATGAATGTCAACTTCAGGGTGGCATTTTATTTTATGAGCTGATTCTAGCATATCTCTATGATCTCTGAGCCGTAGCTTTTGACTTCACCCCACATGTTTCTAATAAGGCTTACAAAAGCCCTTGGTAAGTCGACTATGCAAATGTGAAGGTATATGCCCCCGCAATGCACAATAAAGGGTAATGGTTCAAGAAACAACTCTTGGCTATTTGATGGCTTTTTAAAAGGTACAGTTCAAAAACACTGCTGTCTGTCCTCTGACTATAACTCTGACCAATGGTATTTCTTTCTCTCTTCCCACACCCTTTTCTTCCCAACCCCTCCCCTACCTGCTTTCAGGATATTAAAGCAGATTGCAATTCCTGTGTGGAAATAGAGGACAGAAAAGTAAGTCAATACCTTTTAATCATTTTTTAATGTTCTATATGGCATAAACACACATTTAAGGAAATAATTGATATAAAAGTGGTTTTATGGGTGAGTCAAGTGTTGATTAGACAAATTCAAGGCATTCCTATTCAAAAGGCTAAATTTATTTTTCCAAAATATAGTCAGTGTGAGGTATCTTAAGTGAAAACCACTTAAGGGAATTAGGTATAAAAAGGCTTTAAACATGGCTTATTTTTGTTGTAAGTTTTCCCTCTAGACACTTTTTAAAGGTGACTCCTTCACATTCTAACTTAATTTGCTTTTATCCATATGATGATACTGACAATTTGCTGAGTGTGTACCACTCAGCATTCTACTGGTGCTCTATCCTTATACTTCATTCTTGGCCTTTGGCATTCATTGTCCCAGAAATTCCAAGACAACCTCTCACAGTCACCAACCACACTATGGGTCAGCCAATATCTGCAATAGCCAGGTAAATATCCTCGGGGTTCCACCATTACCTGAAATAGCCAGATAACCATCCTCAGGGTTCCATTTTCTGGCTTTCTATTTTTATTTTCTATCTTTCATCTTTGGAAGCCATAGTGTGAACGCCATGAGGAAAAGGAACTGTTTAACAACCATGTACAATGCTAATTCTTCTGGGACATTTCTTATTGACAATTTTTCCTGTGGAAATCTCTTAATACCTAGAAGATCAAGTTTTACTTTTATGGTAAGAGTACACAAAAAAGGTAAAGAATGTATGTTATAATGTCTGTGCTTCAAAGAAACATTGGATTGAATGGTGACCCTTTCAAGAAGGTTAGTAACACTATTTCTGATGTTACAATGCAGAAAATGTTTTCTCTTCATATCTCTATTAAAATCTATCCCTATGTCAGTACAATGTTTCCATCTCCTAGTTCATCATTTTCATCTGTACTACTGTAGTAGCTTCTTAGTTGGTTTCCTATCTTTAATATTTCGCCTATTTAATTTATCCATTCAAATAACTACCTAAATTCAAACAGTTTTCCTAGAGCATGGTTTTTACTTTCCTTGATGAAAATCCTTTCCATTACTAATAGAATAAAATACAAATTTATCAACCCAGCATTTTAAGCCCTCCCCTATTTGGTACCGCCTTACCTTTCCAAACACATTCTACATTACATTGTGCATGCTATATTCTAGGAAAACAGGAATAAACAAGCCATTTTCTTTCTTTATTTTTAAACCCTTAATTTCTTCCTTAGAATCAAAGTTGTGCATTGGTTACAAAGAAAAAGAGCTTTAAGGGCTAGGCAATGGGGATTAAGTGCCTTGCACAGGGTCAAACAGCCAAGAAGTATCTGAGGCAATATTTGAAGCCAGGACCTCCTATTTCTAGGTCTGACTATTCACTGAGCCACCTAATTGCCCTGCCCATTTTCTAAATCTCATGTGTCAATTCCTTCCCTTATGCATTTTCTTAGACTATCTCCCTCCCCATCATCCCTGAAACATACTCTATCCTCAGCTTTGCCTTTGAAATTCCTTTCCTTCTTTTAGACATTTATTCATGGTAGTCCTTCTATGGAAAAATCTCCCTTGAGTTCCCTTTCCATCCAACTGAAATTGTTATCTCAAAGTTCAAGTTTCCTAAAAAAAAAACTTTGTTTTTCACCTTTGCTCTCTCTGTGCCCTACCTTGAATCATATTTGTGTATATACAATAACATATCTATTAGAATATGAATAGATTTAGGGCAATGACTATCATTTTTCATCAGTATATATTGGGAACCTATCATATTTTGCTGGCTGGTGCCCTCAATAAATGTTTCCTCATCTATTTTGACCTGCTTCAAATAATCCTACCTCAGTCTGTTCCTTTGGCATCAAATCTAACACCAGAGGCTAAGATTTTTCTCCTACCTAACCTGCTTCCGGCAGTATTCAAGTTGTTTCTTTGGCTTATGCATATTATTATTAATAATAATAATAACTCTAATTGCCCATAAGATTTTATTTTAGAAAAGTAGCAATACTAAAGAGAAAGGATGAAAATACATTTGTTATATCACTCCTATAAAAATAAAAATGAAAAGGTATAATGAATATAACTATCAAAGCTGTGATAATTAAAATTGATACCCAAATACTCAAAGTATTATATTTAATAAGATTTATTTATGGGGGCAGCTGGGTAGCTCAGTGGAGTGAGAGTCAGGCCTAGAGACAGGAGGTCCTAGGTTCAAACCCGGCCTCAGCCACTTCCCAGCTGTGTGACCCTGGGCAAGTCACTTGACCCCCATTGCCCACCCTTAATAATCTTCCACCTATGAGATAATACACCGAAGTACAAGGGTAAAAAAAAAAAAAGATTTATTTATAAAAACATGAAGCAAGGGAAGAAAAAAAACTCAGTAAAGAAAGCCCATTTTCCCAGCCGAGCAATTGGGAAAAGAGAAGGAGGGGTTACACACAACTATATACGAACAATGTAAGTAAGCATGCAACTTGGGGACAAAAGGAAAAGGAAATTGGGTAATGTAGTTCAGGGTCTAAAATTTCTATTTATACAAAGCTTATTGCTTTTTTCTTAAAAGGATAGATAGAAATATGAATAAATAATGGCTTTTGACATAGGGTTTGGGGGAGATGCATTTATATAGGTTAATTGTATGAAGGAGTTTAATAAATAAGACAAAAAATGAAACTTCTCAGGTAACAGTCTAAACATATTATTTCAATGAGGAGTATGTATACCTGCGATTTCATTGGTGTAGGAATCTGCTAATATAGGAACTCCCTTCTTGATCAAAATCTATAACTTATGTATAATTTGAAATCCTAATTGCCTGGGGAGCTGTGAGACTGAGTTGCATGAGATCCCATAGCTGGTGTGGGGCATCAGAATTATTTCAACCTAGGTCTTTTGAACTTAGAAACCCACCTTTATCTGCCATGCCATACTGAGTCCTTGATTAGGAAAGAAAAGGCTATCATAGTTTACAATAGATTAGATACTATAATGTATCTGATACATTATATAAATATGTATAAAATACTTATATCTTATACATATAGAGCATGTACAAATTTTTTACGTACATGCTCTAGATGGCATTAAGTAGATGGAAAGGCTGAAAAAAATCTATATTTCAATCTTACCCCTGAAACATACCAACTCTGTGACCCAAGGAAGCCATTCGTTCTGGCAACAGCGCGACAACTTTCTAAAATGTTTCATTTCAGAGAAGGCACCAATCTTTAGAGGAGTTTTAACATTGGAACTTCTCTACATCAATGAAGTCATAAGTCATAGATCTGTTCCAAAAAAAAGTTAAGATCATGTCCTCCTTCTTGCTCTTACATCTTCTTCGTTCTCATTCTCTAACACTGGAGTTGACAGAAAATTCATACATTTATTAGAAAGTCTCCCTTCTTCTTTCTATGACTTTCTCTTCTCAACAACAAAGGGACTTTAGATTTGAAAAGGGGCCAGCCCATTTATCCTAATGTGCTTTCATTGTGGCCCACCTAGAGGAAAATCACCACTTTAAAGGAAAGGAGGAAATGCAAATGACTATGATATCTTCTGTGACACAGACTGTTCCCATTGATAATGGATTTATATGACCAGGTTCCTGAAAGTCAAGCCAACAAGCATTTATTAATCAACTACTAGTGCAAGGAAGGCACTGTACTAATCTCCAGCGAAACAAGGAAAGGCAGCTCAGAGAACTCATACTCTAAATGGGGAGACAGCATCCAAACCACTGTGTGCAAACAAGATGTCTGATGGAATAAGTTGGACATCCTATCATGGCAGAAGACAATAGGCATTCATGGGAATCTGGGAAGGCTTCTTGCAGCAGAAGGGATCTGAACTGAGATTGGAAGGAAGTTAGGAGGCAGAGGTGAGGCTTTTCCTAAAGAAGAAGGGCAGCTAATGAGAATGCCTGGTGTTGAGGGATGGATTATGTGCAAGTCACAACAAAGAAGCTAGTCTTTGATTAGACAGTAAGGTGCATGGGAGAGAGGAAGGCATCAAAAGCCTGGCAAAGTTGGAAAGGGCTAGGTTTTGAGATCATCAAGTTTATTATTTAATCACTCATAAGAAGAAGCCCCCAAGAGGTGAAATACTTGCTTAAGGTCACAAGGCAAGTTAAAAGCAGAACTGAGGCTCACAATCTAGACTTCTGAATCCTGGTCCAGTACACCTTATGTGACATTTCAATGCAATGCAGCAAGCATTCGTTAAGCATTTACCATGTGCCAGGCACCATGCCCAGCCCTGGACACTGTGCTGTCCATCATTATTGTCTTGTACATAGACAGATATGATGTGGCACTTCAATAGTAAGCTGTGGATAGCCGGAGCGATCATAATCCAGTTCTTTTAATGCACTCTGGTGCTTCTGTCACTGTGACATATAATTATGAAATTTCAGCATCGATGTGATGACAACTACGTGCGCACATGTTTGGATGTGTGTACCTTTCTCTCCATTTAATCCAAACGCTTCTAGCAAAATCAGTAATTTGATAAAGTGGAATTGAAGTGACAGCAGATGACAGAGGTGCCAAAATAATAACACGACCTCCCTCTGAAGTGGCAGCCTTGTCGGCCTTTGTGGATCTTACGGCTGCCTCACACTCCAAGGGAGAACTGGCAATGTTTTCCAGAAAACTTTCTTTCTCTTAGTTAAGGAAGGAGTTTTAAAAGGCTCTTAAAGAAAGTTCTAGCCATAACTTGCCCTTCTTCTCTCTCCTCATTTTGCCCCATTCCCTTCCTTTCCCCCTTTTCTTTTGACCACTCCTCAAATTTCTACCCCCTGTTCTGAATTCAATATTAGATTTGTAATATTGTTGAGTGCTTTATCATTTTTGTTTTTAGAAAATGCAAAACTTTAAGGTTCCTTTCTAAACTCTATACTCTTCAGCCACCTTTATCTGTCCTGCTACCTCACTCATCTCTACTTCATAAGACATTTAAGTTGAAAGGAACTTTCTTTTCTTGATTCTAGAATCACTTAAAATGATGGGTAAGAATCCATGAATTTGATGAGCTGAAGAGTTCTCATTTTAATGAAGAGGGGCTGTATATTTAGCCTTGCTCTGCTCCCAGTATGTGTTCCATCTATATCTGAAGGCTGAAGCAAAGGTTTTTTTTTCTTTTCATTCTTCTGTATCTCTCTTGGCTCTCAAAATCTATTTTTCATCATTCAGACACTGATCTAATTGTCATTTGGCAGACTGTGCTCTATTGTTTGGGGAAAATTCATGGGATGTGTTAGGGTGTGGGTTTGGTTTGAATTTTGTTTTCCCTATCTAACTGACTAATTAATCTGAGAGTGGGGGCCCCCGCAGTTGGGTGTTTTGTTGGTTAGCTCTTGAAATAGGCAGCCATTCATCATATGTCATAAGGAGTAGACTGTGTGCTTATAGAGCTTTGCACCCTAAATGGAAAGACAAAACACAGATTGTCTCCTTGCACAGGTGAAGGAGCACCACAAAACTAATGCAAATTTAGCAAAGGTGACAGGAAGCAACTCATCATTTTGAAGTGTCTGGATTGCTTCTAAAAGCAGGACCCGTTTGACATTTACAGTGCTCAGGTTTCCAGTGGGGAACTGAGGCATTCAAATTCATTTTTATTTGTAGTGTAAAATCCATCTGAATTTTAATACTATTATGAAGACTGAGATCCAGGTGATGAGAGCAAGGGTTGATGGATCATTCAGTGAGAAAAATCTGTCAGAATGGGCTGAAAACCCATTTGTCAAAGACCATAAACACAGACAAGGAAGCAGTTTTTTCTCACTTACCCCTGGGCTAGTTGCTGCTAAGCAGTTTCTCATCATTTTTTAAAAATGCATGTGAGTAGCTTGACTAGCTTTCACAGTAGTGTTAACTTTCTGGTCTGACACAGTTGAAGAATCACCAACTAGAAAGGTATTGCCAGGTCTAATGTTAAACAGACTAATTAAGTTTTGGTGACCATGCCCCTAAAGCAGTTTCAAAATTTGAGTCTCAACTTCCAAGAAATATGACCAAGAAAGATGGCAGACTAGACATTTTCTCCAATCCTCATGACCTCATAAATGTATATAAAATAGGAATTATATGTAAGAGAAAAAGGAATTTTAGCTATCTCCCTGATCTTGGATAAAAGTCAGATAATTAAGGCTATTTAGGTTATAGGTCAAATCTGACCACCTCTTTCTGAGCTTATAATTTTTTTTTTACATTTGAAAATGAAACTTGCTTGTATGTAATGATGTGTTTGTTTTAAATCCTTAGTTTAGATGCTTTTCAAAACAAATGGCCAGATTTAGCCTTCTACCATAGTTTGCCAACTACTGGTCTAGGACATAAAGTACCTTAACAAGGTAAATACCCAGTGAACTAGTAGGAGAGAAGGCTAATGCGTAATCCCATGCTGGCAGAGCTATGGCATGGGTGCTGGAGAGGGCTGCCCTCTTGCCCCTGTCCATGCACACCTGAGGACATTTCTCTCATCACCTGCCCCTCTGCCCAGCAGCCCACTGGGAGAGCTTTTTCTCTCCCCTGTCTGGGGGTGAAGGGGACTCACATGCAGCATAATGGTTACTCAGTCTCTAAAAGGTTCACCATCACTGCCCTAACCCCTAAGTCATGCATTCTACCCCTCCTCCTCCACCACCAGACATGCTTTGGCAAAGATCCATAAGCTAAACCACTGCTTTGCAACAGAACTCAGCTCTGTCCCTTCTTTTCCTCTCAGTCCCCAAAAAACCAAAAGGCAAAATCTTATTATGGTTAGGACAGCAAAATGTCAGCATTCTTTGCTGTAACAGAACTCAGGCAGAGAGCTAAGGAACAAAGGAAATTAGAGCAAGACTCCAGTATGTTTGATTGTATTGTACTTTACCTGACCTGAGGGAAAGAACCCGGCATGCAACTGGGACCAATTGTTTCTCCCACCCTGTGATCCAGAAATCTTGGCACAGAGACCAAGACAAGTTAAATGTGCATTGCTTAGTATGATGCCGGGATGGCTTTGAGGATCAACCCCCATAAAAACAGCACTCAAAAGGGGAAGAGTCAGGAAGTAAGTAAAAGGAAAACATAAGGGAGAAAAAGAGAGAAATTGCCAATGACCTCAATTAAATATCAAGTATAATATAAATAAGTAAACCAACAGCAAATATATTAATAACAGAAAGAAATATTGTTATGAAGTACCCTAAATGAATCTAGATTTTTATAAATAAATATTGCAAGTCAAAAAAAATGGCTCAATATCTACTAAGATAGAAGCCCTGTGGTTTTGTAAAAAGTGGACAAAAGTACACTCTGATGTTTCTAAATGATTTAATAGAGAAATAAGAAGTATGAGAGCAGAATTTAATGCCTGCATGGCCAAAATAATTGACAGAAAAGAAAACCTTGAATCCACAGAGGGAAATCTCACCAAAGAAAGAAAAAGATATAATAACTAATTCAAAATGAGAGTATGGCCTCATCCCTATTCATATATACAGCTTCACTGTATCTCATGTTTAAAAAAATCTAATTCTGTATCATGGAGTTTTTGCTATATTGTGGGATTCCAACCACAGCATTTGTTATGTACCCTAGGTGCTGATTGGCTCAATGTTTATAAGAATGTGGGAAAGGTTAATAAGAGTGTGAAAAAGATTTATTTGAAATTTTCACCTATCGTGGAAGTCTCTGGAACATAACTCCTACAACAGATAAGGGATCACAGTACACACGCAGAAAGGATAATCTAGTAGAAGAGAAGAAAAAAAAAGGAACATTAAAAATGATCTCCAAAGAAGTAAAGTTTATTGACCTCAAAGAGATGCATAGAGATAGACAAATGAAGGATTATGTCTCTCAAAATAACACATATCAAAATTTTAAAAAACCAAACAACATAATGAAAGAAGTAACTGACCAGAACTACTCAATACAGAAAAATAAAGGAATACATAGATTGGCTGGATATTAAAAAAAAAAAAAACTATCCTCCAAACCAAAAGACATAATGGTTAAATTTAACAACTCCAATGAAAAATATATCACATTTCTCTGATAAAGTTTTTTTTTAAACCCTTGTACTTCGGTGTATTGTCTCATAGGTGGAAGATTGGTAAGGGTGGGCAATGGGGGTCAAGTGACTTGCCCAGGGTCACACAGCTGGGAAGTGGCTGAGGCCGGGTTTGAACCTAGGACCTCCTGTCTCTAGGCCTGACTCTCACTCCACTGAGCTACCCAGCTGCCCCTCTGATAAAGTTTTTTATCCAAGATATATAAATAAAAAATATATATGATACACATATACATGTATATATAAAATAGATTAATGTATACATGTAAATGTATGTGACATACATAGTTTAAACAGACATTATTTCCCAAAAGATCATTGGTAATAATATGAATAAACCTTTCTCAAAAAATTGCAAACTATTAGCCACATGAAAAAAAAGTTCAGAACTATTAATAACAAATGTATATCAAAACAACCACAAGGTTTCACTTTACACCATTCAAATTGGCAAAAATGAAAAAACGTTAAAACAGGAGGATTGTCAATATTAGAGGGGTTGTGGGAAGATAGATATACTAATGAATTCTTGGTACATCTGTGAATCAGTATAATCATTTTAAAAAACAGTTTTGAATTATTTAAATTAAATGATGAAAATATCCATACTCTTTTACCCAAAGATTCTCTTCCTTTGCTTATACCCAAAGGAGGCCATCAATAAGAACAAATATTCTATATACATTAAAGTATTTATTGCAGCATTTTTGTATTAGCAAAGAATTGGAAACAAAATAGATATCCATTGTTTGGGCAATGATGAATAGAAAGTGGTACATGGTTTTAAGGTAGTATTTCTTTAATCTAAGAAATGATGAATGTGATGAATCTAGAAAAGCATAAAAAGATCTACAGGAACTGATGCAGAATGAAGTAAGGAGGAGAAATCAATATGTATAAAAATACAAAATGGAAATGGAAAGAACACATGAAAATATATTAAATAAATGCTGTAAAATTATTTTTTAAAAAGGCTGGCTTGAAAAAAAGAAATGAGAAAACATCCTCTACTAAAACATTCATCATGATGGCCATCTACTCCAACCAGTGGTTGAACAAGAGTCTTCTCTACCACATGATTAGCCCCTGCTGGAAGAAACCCACTGAGGGTCAACCCACTGGCTTTCAAGCTAATCCATTCTACATTTATATAGTTCTAGTGAAAATGTCTTTCTTACATTAAGTATCTCTTTAACTTTCATTCACTGCTTTTACCTCTGCTCTTTGAAGCCAAGTACAGTGAATCTAAATCATCCTCCATATTTACTTTATTATATCCTTACATTTCTTTTTCAGGCCAAAGATTCCCAATTCGTTTAAATTCCCTTCATGTGTTATATACTTCAGTCCTTTCACTTTCTTGCTTTCCCTCTTTTGGATATACTCAAAATCTTTTCTTTCCTAAAATGTGATTACAAAAAATACTCCAGATGTAATTTGACCATTGCATGACATGTGCATTAGAGAACTAGAAAATAAAATATTATATGAAATTTCCAATTGTTACCACTTGATTTTGCTTGAAAGTCCCTTGCTTCCTTCAAGTCCTAGTTAAAATCTCAGTTATTACAGAAACCTTTCCTGATCCCAATTACTTCTTGTCATCCCGCTTGATAATTTCCAATTTTATTTTTGGATATCTATTTGCAAGTTGCCTCCCCCATTAGATTGTGAGTTTCTTAAGAACAGCTGTCTTTTACCTTTTTTTCCTCTCTCCAGCTTAGTATAGTGCCTAGAACATAGTAGGAGCTTAATAAATGTCCATTGGTTAATTGTTCCTACCATTGTAGAAACCAGCTATATAACTTTGAAAAGCCACTTCCCTCTGAGACTCTATTTCATTGATTTCATAGAAGTAGAAAACCAAGTAAACAAAATTTGGGAGACCTTTTCCAACACCCTCATTTTGTAGCTTAAAAACCTGTAGAGATCAAATGAATTGCATAAAGTTTTCTAGTTGACAAAGGCAGGAGTTTTCTTGTTCCTGATCCAGTTCTCTTTCATTATGCCACACCTATCCACCAAGGAACTGCTTATTGTTGTTTTTCAGTTGCTTTTCAGTTGTGTCCAATTCTTTATGACCACATGAGGGGTTTTCTTGGTAGAGAATTTGCATGATTTGCCATTTCTTTCTCCATCACATTTTAATTTATTTTATTTTTTAAACTTTTCACTTTTATTTTTATTTTGAATATTTTCCCATATTTACATGTTTCATGTTCTTTCCCTCTCCCCATCTCCATCACATTTTAAAGATGAAGAAGTGAGGCACACAGAATGAATTGACTTGCCCAGAATCACATATCTAATAAGTGCCTGAAGCTGGATTTGTACTCATGAAGATGAGTCTCCCTGATTGCAATCCCAGTGCTCTATTGCCCTTTCACCACCCATTTGCAAAAGGAGAAGTCTGAATTAGACTATATCTCAAATGCTTTCTATCTCTAACATATTTTGCTTCTCAATTTCTAGCCTTTTAGTATTTCCCATTTTCTACTCTGACCTTGCTGTAAGGGATAAGTTCATTATGGAGTCACCCAAATATCTCCTTAAGTTGAGAACTATACACAATTGATTCTTTCCCATGTCTGCACCTCTCATGTATCCTATGTCAGAAGCACACACAACACATGCCTTTATAAGATGTTGTTCTGTGGAGGGAATCAATAAAATGCTTAATACGTTAATCAGCCAGATTTCACAGTTCTCTGGCTGAAGTTGACAGTGAAGTTCCTTCTCCAGGGTCGGAAGTGAGTACAACTAATCATTGTGATTGGTTTTCACTTAACATACCTTTCCAGTTGTGGGGCTTGGAAGTAGATTAGCCCATTGGGCATCTGACTGCTTAAACAAAGACAAAGCAGAACACTTCCTTACTGTCAGAGCATACCTCTAGAAAGAACAGCATTAACCCAAAAGTTTCATATTAAGAGATATAAGATAGTTCTTGTGTGCAAGGAGGAAAAGTTCCAGCACTAATACTCAACCAAATGATGTACATGAGTTGAGGGTTTTATCCTTTGCCCCAATTCCTGTATATTTAATGCAAAGCCCTTGAAGCCTGGGTATTCCAATTTGTTTACTCAATATCCCCCACACCTAAGTGTGTCTTAAAAATATCCATATTGACTTAAAATGCATATCATTAGTTGTCAAAACTCAAAGAGAGGCTCATAAATTCCTTATGGAAATCGAATGATTGCTAGTTTTTTATGAATAGGAATACTACAGATTTGTGGGCTTGTAAGCAGGAAGTGTTTCCTTTGAGTGTACCTAACTTTCTTATTTCTGTGTTATTATCAATACTATATTAATAATTTCTTGCCAGGAGCGAATGGGACATCCTGAACTATGGCTACAAAATATGGAGTGCAGCCACCAATGGAACGAAATCTTTATTTAGAGTCAGAGCATAACAAATAGTGGAAACTAGATAAAGTATCTGAACCTTTCAGACAAACTTAGGAAGAGGGAAATGAATCCAAAGGCCTGAGTGGCTTCTATAGAGTTTTGTTTTCATCTTAAGTAAAGGATAAAAATGGGATTCTAATCTAATCCAACAAGCACATATTGATTGTCTACCATTTGCAAGACAATGGGAATACAGAGACATATTTTTCAAGAAAGAAAGAAACTATCACATATTTTCATCATAAATCTTATCTAAATTTCAACAAAACTCAAGTGAGCTCTGCCACAGTAAAGGTTCATGCAAGTTTTGTTGAAATTTAGATAAGATTTATGATGAAAATATGTGATAGTTCTGATATATTAACTAAATAAAATGGATCATTCTCTCTGAGTATGGAGTATTTCATACAATGGCAGAACTTTTTGATGTGTGTTTTAAGGAATTTTTTCCTCTTCTGCTTTTTTTATTCTTTATCAGAGTTGTGTAGCAAGATATGGTGGGAAAGGTAGATGATATAAGAATAAGTTGTCTCATTTTTAAATGATTATATATCCTAATAAGATCCCATTGGGAATATCTGATATTTCTTCTCTTTGGAAAGATTTAAAAATATTTTTAAAAAATTTTAATCATCTTCAGAGAAGAGTAACAAGAACATCCAAAGGCATCCAGTCAAAGTCCTTTATGTTTCAGAAGAGAAAAATGCTTTAGCAAGCAATGATTTGCTCAAGCTTATACCAGTAGTACATGGCAGTCCCAATATTGGAACCACTAACTTTTGACCCCAAGTTCAACATATTTTCCACTATATTATTACATTATTTTTTCACAGTATCAGTCAGTTTTAAATTCCCCAACATGAGTACAAATCATTTTTTCCAGATGAGCACTAGTTTTTTTGGGGGGGCTCATTCTTGCCATCTGCCTATATTCTTCATCCATAATTGAGCTGATTCTACCTTCTAGTCATTTTACAGAGGCCTGAAATTGAGATGTTCATCACAAGATTCTTTAAATAAAAAATACTGAGAGAAGGGAAAAAACGTCATGGGAAGATTGAAAGTGCCTTGAAAATGGATCCGGTATCCAGTTTAATAAGTGTCAAATGGACAGGAAGCCATCATGATGGATGAGCAACCAGACACCTTGCTCCTGAATGACAGAACCATAGATGTAAACACAGCAAATATCAAAGGTCATCCTGAAGATTCAGCAAGGTTTCCCCCTAGCACCCTAGCCATTTAACCCTCAGCTTAGCATCTTGCAGTTCAGTATTGACAGCATTTGGCCTGCTTTGTTATATTTTCGTTTTGCAGCCTCTTATGATAGAGTAGGAGAACAGAGCTAGTATAGCAAGGGGGCAGCCGTGATGAAGGCTGAAGAATGCTGAATCTGACCAGGAACACTTTCTGAGCTGAGTGTCCTTAGCCCCCAGTAAATTCCTCTTATGTAAAACTGGGAAGTTGCTGCCCTGAATGCCTTACAGTATTATCCTGAGCATTAAATATGATGGTTTGGGGTCAGCAAAGTGGTTTAGTGGATAGAGAGCTGAGTCAGGAGGTTATGAATTCAAATTTGACTCCAAACACTTCCTAACTATGTGACCCTGGGTAAGTCACTTAACCCCAGTTGCCTAGCACTCACTGCTCTTCTGCCTTAGAATCAATACTTAACAGCAATTCTAAGACAAAAAGTAAGGATTAAAAAAAGTGATGGTTTCTATAAAGCAGTTTGTAAGCAGTAAAATCCTTAAAGTAATTAAGTAGAAAAATATTAATACTTAATTTTTCCTCCCATGTCTCTCAAGTTCAATTTGAATTTCCAAAATAACGATGAAAAATGGAAAAAATATTGGTGTCACGTCAGAAGTAGTTGGTTCTTTTCATGCCCCGAATAGAGGCATGCTCTATGTGTGTTTGCACTCTTCTGTGTTTGTGTGGTTATTGGGGAGCAATGTTTGGAAGGTAAGGGTCAGATCTTTTTCTATAAGGATGATGATATAAACACTGCCACACAGTAGCAGTGTGATAATCCAGCCTTTAATTCAGGCAGGCACAAAGATGCTAAATAAATCTTTATTGAAACAACATTGCATTTTCCCTTCCCAAATAATTTAATTGGGATTTTTCTACCTTTTGCCTTAACAACAATAAAGAACGGGACTCCCGTTGATACCTGCTGTTGACTTCTTTACCTATCTGGGGTTCATAGGCCTAGAATTTTTCTTAGAGCCCCTCAAGAAATTCAGTCCTTTGAGAGTTAATTTACCAAAAATCATATAGGTATAGAATCCATAAAAAAAAGGATTCAAATCCCAATCCTTAGTAAGTTCTTTCCTTAGCAAACTAAGATGATTGCACATGAGGTTATGGCATTTTGGAACTAAAAGGAACCTTAGAAATGATTTTTCTAACTGTCCCCCATTCTACTCAACTCTAGAGAGCTGGTATGACCTGAGGCTTGCATAACTAAAAAAAGAGTCAAGCTCTATGTTGTAGAAATACAAACAATTGAGAATGTGTAGGTGTATGTGTGTATTTACACACCCCACAACTCTGCCACTTCTCCCCTTTGTGGACTTTTACAAGTAACTTCACTGAGATCATGGGTTATAGATATAAATGGATGGAATCTCAAAGAACATTAAGATCCATTGGGCATTTTTGTAGCTGAGGAAGGTAAAGTATAGAGAATCTAAGTGACTTGCCTAAAATCACAAAACTTGCATCAAAGGTGAGTGAGTTTTAAACTGACTTCCAAAACTCTATGCATAATTCTAGATTATCTCTCTTTGGATTTTATAATCTTCAACTCTAAAATAAGGAGGTTGGGCTCCAATATTAATAATTATTATCACATAGGTCTGTAATGTATGCTGAGCTCTGGGAGATCAAATAAATTGTCCATGGTTAAAAAAAAGGCTGATCTATTACTTAATTCCCATTGCCTAGCCCATACCCCTCTTCTGCCTTGGAAACCATACACAATATTGATTCAAAGATGAAAAGTCTTCAAAAAAAGTCAGATGAGATCTGAAGCCAAATGTTTTTGACTCCTAGTCAGGAACTCTGTGTATTATATTATACTTCCTCTCAGGATTTTTCAGAACACATAACCAGGGGGCTCCTGGATAGATGTGTGGAAAGAAAGAGACAGAGAGAGAAATAGAGAGAGAGAGAATACTCTAGAGATATTGGAAACTATTTTGAGGAAAGATCTGGTATCACAAAAAAAAAAAATAAGAAGGGACAGGCTGCTGAAAAATATATCTACATGGAGAACTTTCATATTTAATCTGCATTATTAATATTTTCTTAAGTCCAGAGTCAATAAAAAGTAAGTCAATTTTTCATTTATTTGATTTTATTAGAAATCAATGCCCTGATTTGTGGTGGTTGCTATTCCCACAGTGTAAATGGTCATGCTAAAAAATTAATAATCAGCTCTTATGCTAATCCAAATTACCTCTGGGATACCTTTGCTTCTACTTCCAAGTTTTCTGACTAAAATCCCAGTCCAGTGTTTTTTTTGTCTGTACTGGAAATATACACTGCATGAGTTTGCCCTATGTGTGAATGGTACATGGAGTGAGATTGATGGTTCAGGTGGAGGCACAAGTTGCAACATGCAGGAGATCCAGGGCACCCAGAGATTCTATAGTTGTATCATGGTCTCCGTGCCTAGGGATGAAGAGAGAAGCATACTGGGTAATTCATGTTTTTAGTTGCTTTGCCTTCCATCATGTGACCATTGGTAATGTTATTGCATTTGATCAGAGCTCTGGTTATTTCTGTTAGAAATGCATTGCTTAGATTCACTAGTAAAGAAATATCAACTATTATAATTATTAACATATTTCAATTTATAAAGTATGCTACCAGATACTGCATACTTTGTGAGGTACATAGTGTGAGAATCTCTACAAGTATTCTGTAAGCATATCTATTGGGAAGCTTAGTGGCATTGTGGATAGAGTGATGGGAAGAGCTCAGTTTAAATGTAACCTCAGAAATTTACTAGCTGGGCGATATTGGGCAAGACACAACTTTTTTCTGAATCAGTTTCTTCACCTCTAAAATGGGGATCATAATAGCAGCTACCTCCTAGGTTTGCTGTGAGTATCCAATTGTGATCCAATCCAATCCAATCCAACACATTTTTAAAGTGCTTAGCAAAGTGCCTGGTATTTAAGAATAGGTACATAATAAAGTCTGCATTCAAATTCCACATCTGAATTCGCAAATTCTACTTGTGTGACCTTAGGCTAATCTCTAAGCCTGCCAGTACTTCTCTCCTCCTCTCAAAAAAAAAAAAAGGCTGATTTTTATATACTAAAATTTGATTCACCTCTAGCAGTTTAGATAGTGTTTCCTAGTCATATTTTTTAAAAGAATTTCAAAATCTCAGAATTAGAATGCACTTATGAAATATTTGATTAAATATAGCCACTTTGTGTTAGGAAATTCTCAGTATCCTTTCTCATCCCAAAGCAGGTCATGAATCCTTATGTAGAAAACCCAGAGCATTAATGAATTTTTCTTCCTCTTCAGTTGGTGAATGAGATCATCCCTCAGCTTGATATGTGATAGGTTGGCTTCACCCTTTATAGAGAGAGCCTGTGCTGTCCAGAAGTGATTTATGTCGTCGTAGCTGTTTTGCACAGTTCAGCTGAAATTTTCTTCATGTTGATCAAGGTCAGAAAACCCATGGATTATGCCATCTATCAAAGCAGCCTGAGTGCTGAAAATATTGTCAATGAGGCTTGATACAATAACAATAAAACTAATAGAAAAATAGGTCCTTGCCCTTTTTATTATCTTTTAAATCCATTTGTTCTACCAGAGGGCAATTTGGGAATCCTATTTTGGTGCTTGGCAATTAAAAAAAGACACATGCTTTTTTTGTACTGTGAAGATGCCAGTAAGGTCCCAGAAAGTTCTGTTGTATAAGAGTCTCATGTATAGTTAAAGGAAGAGAGATTTTGACTTCTGAAGATATTGGTCTTACCTAATATGATGAACCTGAAGAACAAAGAGCTATTTGAATTAGGCAATAAGAGTTTGTCTAAGAGAGCACAGTTAGGAGGTCTGATAATAAGTTCATTGAAATAACTGGTGTCTGAGAGATCCTGTCTCTTTGTAGACAGACTGAAGGAGGCAGAGAAAACTTATATGAAAAGAAATCCCTAATTTCACCTGAAAAGAGGTTTTAAATATTCTAGTTTGGGTTTAAGTTGTCTCATTTTCCTTCTCTTCCTTTTTATTTTTTAGACTGTGTTTCCAAGCTTTAAATGCAGAAGCCACTCAGGTCCATCCCACTGCTGATCATCACAGATTTGACCAATTCTGTTTCTGGCTTGGATTGGTTTGTCCTTCCTTAGGAGGCCCACTGGCCATCTGCTCCTAGGATCTCACCATATTGCTGCCAGGCTTAGTGAAGACCCTTGATTGGCTTAGCCTTACTGTGGCTCAAAACTCCAGAGTTTAATCCATACACCAGTTTCAGCTTCCCTTACTAGCAAGGATTTCTGCCATATGTCACCATGCTCAGAGCAAACTGTTTCTCTATATTAATTAAATTCACTAATCACTGCGCACCACTCTTCTTCATCCCTAAGTCATGTGAACCTGCCTTGTGAAAGGCTACATGTATAGTAAATAGTTCACAGTCCTTGCATTTAGAAATACCTAGAAATATCTGAGTGACCTTGGGTAATCAATTAATGTCTCAGTACCTCTGAAAAGCCTTCAAAACATAAAAAAAACCCTGATATGTTGCTAATCTACATAGGTATCCACACTGGAAGCAAATGTATTGTTACTCTACAAAGGTTTCCACACTAGGAATTGCACTGTTGAAATAAAAAGACTATTGACTTAGACCTGGAAGGAAACTTAGATATCATTTATTTTTTCACCATCCCTCATTTGACTCATGAAGAAAATGAAGCCTCTCTTTCTTTATTTAACATCCCTACTGCTGCTGTCATCTTCTCTTCTCTCCTCTTTTTCTCTCCACTATTCTCGCCACATTCTTTTCCCCCCTTTCTTGTTTTCTCTCTCTGTCTCTCTCTCCCCTACACTCCACCACTCTTTCTTCTCCTATCTTTCCCTCTTCCTGCTCTCTCTCCCCAAATCTCTCTCTCCAATATCTCTCTTCTCTTCCCTTTCCCCCTCTCCACCTCTTTTTAACAATGACTTAGGGAAATAGTCATTTCCCCCTTGCTGATGAAACCACAGGTATGAACACAAACAAACAAAAAGTTGCCGATGACTGTTAGATGTTGTAGAGGGCCCAGAAAGAAACAGAGGACATGGCCTCTCCACTCAAAGTGGCAAAATAACCATCCTAGAATGTGGTGCCCTACAGTGAACACAGTCAGATTACAGACTCCATTGCACAGATAACCCTGGGTCCTTATAGGTAGACATCAAGAAGGAGAATCATTCGTTTGAAAATCAAGAGGATTTGTGAAGTGTAATAAGCATTTCGCAAGTTGGTACAGGTTCTTATCAGACTGGTTAAAGATTTTTTGCGAAATGAAAACTTTTGCATGCTGGGTTGTGAACTATCACGGAAGGCACCTACTTTGGCAGCCTCTTGCAAAATGATGGATGGATAGTCAGCATATAAGAGCATGCTTCAGCAGAGTGAAGATCAGTTTTCACAGCTGTTACTTTTTGATTCATTGGATAAAAGTTTGCTTATAACATAGTAGGCTATATATCTCCCCCCAAATCCCACATCATATCATACTAAAAATGTTACATTTTTTCATTGTATACACACTTTGACTTACACATGCATTTTTACTTTTCATTTAAGAGACTCTTTGTCTAAACTAAAGCCAAATTTAATGGACTTGGTAGAATTAGACCCTTAATTTTTCTTTATAAAGGCCCTAAAGTTAATCTAAAAGTAGATATTTGAAGATAATGAGTTATATTGCATTGTTTCTTTTTTTGGCCTCCTTATGATTTCTATCAGTTACACCTAAACAAATTCATCCAAGAGGAAAAAAAAACTTCTACTTTTGTTTCATAAGGTAGGACATGAGAGACTGGACTTGTGATTACATTGCTGTTAGGAACTTAAGGAACCTCCCAAATTAATTGAGTCTGGTACTTTCTGTACCACTCATAATCTTAAGAGCTAACATAGCAATGAAATGTAAAACAGTGTGCCAAGTCATAGAAGTGACACTTGAAGGACCAGCCAGACCTGGAGTTGGGAGGACCTGGGTCCAAATGAGACTTCAGATACTTCCTAGCTGTGTGACCCTGGGCAAGTCACTTAATCCCATATGTCTAGTACTTACTGCTCTTCTCCCTTGATACTGTTACTTGTATTGATTCTAAGATAGGAGATAAAAAGTGGCACTTGAACTCAGGTATTCCTGGTTTTGAGACTAGCTTTCTACCTTTCTTCATTTTTTATTGTTTTATGTTTTATTGTTCCCTTCTTTCACTTTATCATAAAGGAAGAAAGTATTGAAAATGTAGAGGCAAAAGGGACCAGAGAGCTTCCCTACTATAAACTCTTTGTTTTATAGAAGAGCAAAATAAGGTCCAAAGAGGTCAAATATTTTACCCAAAATCATCCTCAGAGTAAGGTGCTCTTTCAAATGTGCCCCAGTTCTATCTTTGCTTTGACTCTTTCAGTCTTCGACACTTTTGACTCTTTCTTTATCCTACAGCTCTTTATTAGTTCCAGATACAAACTACAAGATGCCAATTAACAAAGCAGTCAGAAAATGGCCATTGATTACCAGTGGTGTGCAAGAGACATGACTAGATGCCGATTTTAGGTAAAGCCATGTAAAGTTCCTGCCCTGAAAGAAAATCAGCATTATTTGGGAAGACAAGCAATGGCATGCATAAATAGTAAATTCCCAAAATGTTCTACAAATGAACTGTTGTGAAGAGATCACTGCTAGCTCACAGTGAGGCCAGGCTGAATTTGAGCTAGATCATGGGAGGATTTGAATACAAAGCGAAGGAATCTGGAATCTATCCCTTGAAGGATTTTTGTCTTGTTTTGGCTGGTTTTTGAGCAGGCAAGTTATTTGATCAATAACGTATTCCAGGAAGATTAATCTGGTGGAAGTAGGAGGAATGGATTAGAACTAGGGGACAATGGAGACAGGAGGGGAGATGAGTTAAGAAGCAATTGCAGTAGTCTAGACATGAGGTCATCAGGGCATGAACTAGTGTAGTGCTAATGGGAATAGAAAGGAAGAGGCTAATACAAGAGATATTACAAAGGAAGAATGGTCAGCATTTGATGACTGATTAGGCAGTTGAGGGCAATTGGGAGAGAGGGAGAGGAGAGAGGAGAGTTCACTGGAAAGAATATAGAGACAAAAGACCATAGGGCTGAATTATAAATCTTGAGATCTGCCAATATTTAGGAGAAGGGTGGAAGAAGAGAAACCACCAAAAGAGACATAGCAATCGACCAATATTTTATAAGGAATGTCAGAATGCTAAGGGTGATTGGCAATATCCAACTAAAGAGAGGTGAATGATGATTATACAGTGACCAGTTACAAAAGCCTCTGCTATAATAACTTACCTACATATGACACCTTTTTTCTTTAAAATGTATGTCTATGTACATAATGCGTGTACATAGACATACATTCATGTAATACCATATTTTTAAGGGAGCTGGATGTCTTTACTATGTAACTATAAGTTCAAAAGAAGTTAATGCCCCCAAAGGCTACCTACATCAAAAGACTGGAGAAAAAAAAGTAGATTTTAACATTCAGCATAAATTAAGACCTCTATATCAAGAAACATCAGGGAGCTGGAATTAAATAAAAATTAAGCCTGGAAACTGAGTAATGACCCAGCTGTTCATTATAGTCTTAAATTTTCAATCAAAGATAAAATCTCATTAAAAGTATATCTTTGATTAGGAAACAAGTTCTGATGACACAAAAGTTGGATTATTTCATCCTTAATGATATGAATCATCTCTCCCCACTCCACCCCCCCACTTTCCCTCTCTGTCTGTCTCTGTCTCTCTGTGTCTCTCTCTGCCTCTGTGGGTATCTGTCTTTGTCTGTCTATGCCTGTCTCTGTCCCCCTATCCCTGTCTCTCCCTCTCTTTCATTCCTTCATGTCTCCCACAATGCTTAATCCTCAGAAACAAATATAAAGGTCATTAATCAAAAGTAATTGTGATTAAAATAGGTATGACTCCTTAATTTTTTTTCTTACCAGCTACAAAGTTAAAGAGGCTTCATAGTCTATTGTAACTTTAAATAGAAATTACCTAAGGGATTTGGTTGAGGGGACATGGAGGAGAGGATTTTTAAAAAACTAACGTACTTTTATAGAGACAGGTATAAGATACATTCAAGTTGTACAAACTTAAGGCATCTGGAATATATATTCCACATATATGGCATATATCTCAAAGTAGATAATCTTAAAACAAATTCAAGTAAGTTAACACTAGGAAGTCTATCATGGATATCAAATTTTTACAACATTATGGGATGAAGACCTAGAAAACAGCTTTCCTCTACTCCAACATTCTCATTTTATTTTTTTCCCTTTTTTTATTTAGAATATTTTTCCATGGTTACATGATTCATGATTTCCCCCTACCTTTCCCTTTCCCCCACCTCTCTTGGAGCTGACAAACAGTTCCACTGGGTTATACATGTATCATTGTTCAAAGCCTACTTCCATGTTATTCATATTTGCAGTAAAAACCTACTTATTTTACAGAGGAGAACCTTAAGATTGGTGCAAATTGAAATGACTTATTTGAGATCACACATGTATAAATAATAGCAGCAATAGCTAACATTTGCCAGAGAACTTTAAGGTTTGCAATGCAATTTGCAAACAATGCTTCATTTTATCCTCACAACAACCTTAGCAGTAGTTGCTATCATTATCCCCATTTTATGGGGCAAGCAGTGGTTAAGTGATTTACCCAGGGTCACACTGCTGGTAAATGTCTCATACTGGATTTAATTCATGTCTTCCTGATAAAAGTCTAGCTCTCTGTCTAATGGGTCACCTAGCCACTTCAACTAAGCTGGGTTTTTGTCATCTCTTAGACCGTCAGCCCTCACATGCATATGAGCCACCATAGCTTATCTCCTAGCAACGTGCACTTCCTACAGTAAATGGTTAATAAATGTTTGATGAATGAATGCATGGATGTACCTTATACATAGATATACATAGATACCTTACCTGCTTGGATTGAGTTTGGCTTTATCCTATTCCATAGGTTATCCTATTCCATAGGCTTCATAATGGACTCTTATTCTTTACCTGATAGCTTACAAAAGTAAATCTGTCTCTCTTTGTCTGGTCATTATAAATAAGCCTTATAATTGATAAGAGTTTACCATAATTCAAGTTAAAAACAGGAGAGAAAAAAAGTATGAAATAGATCAGATCATTAAATAATACAACTTTTGTTTAAGAAAAGGGAATTAGTAAAGAGGAAAAGACCTACCAGTCCAAAAATAATTATAGCAGCTCTCTTTGTGGTGGCAAAGAATTGGAAACTAAAGGGATGTCCCTCAATTGGGAATGGCTGGACAAAAAATGGTATATGAAATGGTATATGACGGAATACTACTGTGCAGTAAAGAAATGATGAATAGGATAATTTCAGAAAGAGCCTGAAAGACCTTCATGGACTGATGTGTAGAGTCAAATAAGCAGAACCAGGAAAACATCGTATTCAGTAACAGCAATGTTGTGGAATGATCAACTGTGGTAGACTTAGCTATTATCAGCAATACAATGATCCAGGTCAATTTTGAGGGATTTATAACAAAGAATTCTATCCACCTCCAGAGAAAGAACTGCTGGAGTTAGAATGAAGATGAAAGAAATTATTTTTCAATTGTTTATTTGGGTTTGGGTTTGGAGCTTTTTGTTTTATAAGATGAGTCACAAAAATGAATAATAAGGAAATATGTTTTGCATTATAATACACATATAATCCAGATCAAGCCATCTGTCAGCACCAAGAAGTGGAAGGGACGGGAAGGAGGGAGAAATGTTTGATCATATAACTTAGGAAAACTTGTATGAAAATTTGTTATTACATGTAATTGGTAAAAAATAAAAATATATAAAAAAGAAAAGGGAAGTATTGGCATTTTTTATGCCAAACTCCCTTTTGTAGGTTCAAAGCACATCACTTCATTTTGTACTCAAGAGAAAATATGGACATCAGCCTCATTTTCCACTCCAGTCTTTAGATTTTTTTTGTCAGCATGTGATTTCTATCTATTTATTCATTTAGATATGCATTATCCCATTTCAGCCTCTCCACAATCCTGAGATAGGTACTGCCGATACTCACTTTTTAACAAGGAGGAAAAGGGCACTCTGCTTAGTTAAGTGATGGTGTCACACTTAGTAATACCAGGGGCAAGATTTGAACCCTAAACTTCCTGCCTCCAAGACCTGGGCTTATCCACAATTTCATGCTCTAAGCCTTAAGCTCTTAAGCTCTCTACCACAAGGGATCTTTGCCTGCAGTCCTTTGATGAACTTCTGAGGGTCCCTGATCTAGGATGGGAAAACAAAGGCATTTTTATTTTCACTAATCTTTAGTTTCCTCTGTAATCCTATATATTTTATTTCGTGTACTTAAAAACATTAATCTGAGGCTTCTCTAGATTTTACCAGACTTCCAAAGGTGTCCATGATATGAAAAATAGTTACAAACCCTTTGGCAATTGGGATAATTTGTGAAACTCTTACCACAATGTCTGGTGTTCGGTAAATACCTGATCCCTTCTTCTTCTAATACTTTTAAGTATCAACAGGTTGCTACTCATTTCAATGGAAGGAATTTTGACAGTGACAAAATTACAGATCATTGTTCTATTAAGAACATAATTTTAAAAATCTGTTTTCATTGACTTTTAAGAAATACGATTCGACTCTATAACTATTTATCTTTAATTGGTACAACAGAACTAGTCAGAAGTTAAGCTTCTTTGCCAGATTTGCTAGTATCAGGGTTATGATTACCATGGGCATTGTACAACAAAGTGGTTTTCTGAGACTTTGCCCTATGATTATGCTTTAAGTGTGTTTTCTGCAATGTAGAAGTAGAAATGGTGATGGAAATGGATATACATATGTTTGTTATGTTATATAACCTTGATATACTTGAAAGGGAACAAAATTAGGAGTCAAGAGCCTTGAGTTCTAATCCTATTTCTATGACTAATCTGTCTGACTTTGGGCAAATTCCTTTATTACTCTTGATGTCAATTGACTGAACGAAGGTCATTTCCAACTCTATATTCTGTGATTTTTATTTATTAAATCTCTGATTAAATGTCAGTTTCTTTTTTTAATTTTAAAAAAATGTTTAAATATTTTTCCATGGTTACATGATTCATTTTCTTTCCCTCCCATCTTTTCTCCCCACTCCCAGTGCTGACAAGTAATTCCACTGGGTTATACATGTGTCATCACTTGATATCCATTTCCATATTATTCATTTGTATATTAGAGCAATCTTTTAAAACCAAAACCCCAAATCATATACCCATGCAAACAAGTGATGAATCATATGTTTTTCTTCTGCATTTCTATATCCACAGTTCTTTTTCTTGATGGGAACAGTATTCTTTCTCATAAGTCTCTGAGAGTTGTCCTGGATCATTGATTTGCTATTAGTAGCCAAATCAATTACATTTGATCATTCCAGCAGTCTTTCACTTTCTCTGTACAATGTTATCCAGGTTCTTCTCCTTTCACTCTACATCAGTTCATGGAGGTCTTTCCAGTTCATATAGTAATCAAGCAATGCATCATTCCATCACTATCATATACTATAATTTGTTCAACCATTCCCTAATTGAGGAACACCTCCTCATATTCCATCTTTTTTTGCTACCACAAAGGGCACGGCTGTGAATAGTTTTGTACAACCCTTTTTATTATCTCTTTGGAATACAAACCTATTAGTGGTATTGCTGGATCAAAGGACATGCATTCTTTTAAAAGCCTTTCGTCATCATTCCAAATTGCCTTCCAACATGGTTGACTCAATTCACAACTCCACCAGCAATGCATGTGTCCCAATTTTGCCACATCCCCTCCAATATTTATTATTTTCCTTTACTGTCATATTGACCAATCTGTTAGGTGTAAGGTGGTACCTCGAAATTGTTTTGATTTGAAATGTCAGCTTCATCTAGGACTACTGTTGGCATAGACCCAGATAAAGCCGTCTGCACAGAACAAACAAAATGCAAACAACACATGCTTATTAGATTTCTATTAACTATTTCATCTACATTCTTCCAACCATTGGCCTGAGGTAAACTTTTACTGGTCAGTAAAATTATAATTGAAAAATTCCCTCTTTAAAGCATGCTCATATGAATCCGTGATCTCACTGACTTGAATGTATATTCAGCAATGCAGATGACAACACATCCCCTTCTGCTAAACTTGTGACTCTTGTTTATAAACTCCTTTAAGTTCAATATAGAGGAAGTCAACTCAATGTGCTTATGGACGGATGGGCTTCCTCAGTTTCTTTCAATATCTAACAATTTGGAGCATTTGAACTGTTGAATTAATATCCTTCACTCTGGGTCTAGCCTGCCTTTCTGGAGCACCCATTTCCTTGTTGGAATCCTATATTCCAGTTCTTCTTTGTTTTGTTTTTAAGAATGTGTCTATAGACATCTAGGTAGCACAAATAGATAGAGCAGCAGTCCTAGAATTGGGAGGGCTTGGGTTCAAATGTGGATTCAGACACTTCCTAGCTGTACGATCCTGAGCAAGTCATTTAACCTCCATTGCCTACCCCTTACCCTTTTGTCTTAGGGTTGCTACTAGCACAGAAAGGAAGGTTTAAAAAAAAGAATGTTTCTATATAATGTTTAAATAGTTGAAATGTTCAGTTGCTTTTCAGAGTTTAAATAAAAATGAAATCAAATCATTTTAGCATTAAACAAGGCAAATTGGGTTGATAGAATGGATAGTTTTGGTTTTTTCTTTATGTAAACACCTTATGGACAAATACTATTTTTCATTTTCTCCAGCACTGATTAGAGTACTTTGCACATTGAAGGCACTGCATGAATATTTGTTGGATTGCATAGCAATGGATATAGCACCCTTTCCCTAACTTTTTCCCTTCTTTTCCTTCCTCCCCTCCCTTTGTATCTATTGGCATTTCTCTCTGTTTCTCTCTGCCTCTGTCTTTTTGTACTCTTTGTTCCCTCATCTATAAAATGGAGCTAAAATCTGTCTTGTCTCATTCATTTGTCATTATCACAGGATCACAGATTTGGAACCATAAGGAACCATAGTGGTTCTCCAATCTACCCCTGTCAAACTCAAATAGAAATGGGGGCCACTAAATCTTAAATAAAATTGTGTGTGAAGCATATATTTATTTAGTTTTTCAATGTAATATCATCTGTTTTATTGTGTTTTTACTTATTTTGCTAAATATTTCTAAATTAACTTTAATTTAATTTAATCTAGCTCAGGCCATTTGCCAGTCTTATGGGTCATGTGTATGACACCTCTGGTCTAGTTAATCTGTTCATTTTACAGTGGACAGACCTGAGCCTGAAGAGGAGTTAAGCCCCTCCTCCAACGTCAGAAGTCAAATGCTAGCAGAGCTAGAATTCAAAGCCAGGCATATTCACATTAAACCAAGTACTCTTTCTGCTATATCATGAGGCCTCATGCATAATTGCTTCTTATGAACATTACTTTAAAAAGGCACTCACAAAAATCCATAATAGTACTAATTATTATTTTCAATCTCCTACTCACTCTCTATAGTTTTTCTTTTGTTTATTTATATGGTTTTTTAAGCCCTTATCTTTTGTCTTAATATAAATTCTGAGATAGAATTGTGGCAAGAGGTAGACAATCAGGGTTAAGTGACTTGCCCCAGGTCACACAGAAAAGAGATGTCTGAGGCCAGATTTGATCTCTGTCTTCCAAACTCCAGGGCTGGCTCTCAATCCAGTATGCTATCTAGATGCCTCCTCACCTCTTTCTGTGCATCTCTTTCTTACTCTTATCATAGAATATGAACTTCTGGAAGGCAGAGAAAGTTTTTAACTTTGTATCATCTAAGGAATAACTAAACCTTGTGCTTAGGATCTCTTGATTAAATGCTCATTTAAGTGAGCTAAATTTAGTTTGCTCTCTCCAAAGTAGGCAGAAACACCCACAGGTTAATAGATTTTTACTCATCACATTCTACATGAGTGTTTTTTTCCCCTCACAACAGTTCAAAGCCTCTACCTTTATGTTTCCTCCTCTGAAGTTAGCTTGTCACTATCCTTCCAGTTTGAACTTGATTGTGAAGTATTTTAAATATATTCAGAAATCACAGTACATCTGATCTTTAGAGAGAAGAGAGAAATCAAATTTGCCAGGGTATACCAGAGATTAGAACACTGCTTTATTTTGTATCCATGATGGTTGTTTCTTAGACGTCCTAAAGTTTATAATTACCCAGTTACTTAAAATTTGTTTATACTCTGAAGGAAATAAAGTAACATAATGTGTGTGTTTTGGTTGTTGCTTTCTAATTTTGAGAGTATTTTATGGAGGATGCATAATGAAGGTCAAGGAATACTGACCTTGGAGTCAAGAGACTCAATTACCTGGGTTTGGACCCCAATTGTGCTGCTTATATCTCTTCATCCTGCTGACAATCTATAAGATTATATCCTGTTCCAACATTTGGTAAGACGATCCTTCTTCCCATAAATAGATGCAGGAACTAACTGGAAACTCTTGGATTTGTAATCAGAGAACCCTAATACAACTCCCACATTCACCACTAATTGTGTGAGCCTGGATAGGTTCTTTAACCTCTCCTGGCCTCAGTTTCTTCATATGTAAATCAAAAGTGTTGTACTATATGACATCAAAGGTTCTGATTCTATGCTACCACCACTCAAGGCATATACAAGTTTTTTTTTTTGTCAAAAGAAACTTTAATTTCTTTTCATGTCATCATATTGAAAAACTAAATAATGCATGGTTACGTGGTTACATTTTAACTGAAAAAAATACTTAAAGCAGAGTGCTGTCCTCAGAACCAAGAAGAAATGAGTTCAATTTTTGTCTCTGACACATACTTGTTAAAGTGTAATCCTGTTCAAATCACTTAAACTTAATTAACTCACTTAAACAGAATTAGAGTCATGGTGCCAGCCTGCATTGGTGGAGGGAGGTTCTTTACCAGGACTGACCTGTATATGTGAAATTATGAGGCAAGTCTCTCTCCTACTTTATAGGACCACTCAAGACTCATTAGTTAGAAAAAAAATAAATTCCCAGCAGCCTCAGCCCTCATGAAAAGCAGTGATAAGAAGCACAAATATCCATATGCTAACTGTTTGTGTATGATTAAGCCCTAGACAATACTAAGTCTTTCTAAAAGGATGAATTCAAAAATTGATCAGAGGCAGTGTAACATAGAAGAAAATGCTGCATTTGTAGTGAGAGGATCTGAGGTCCTAACCCATCTCTGCCACTTACTACTTATATGACTTCAAGTAAGTAGCTTAATTAGGGCAGTTAGGTGGTGTAGTAGATAGAGTGTGGGGCATGGAGTCAAGAAGACTCATCTTCCAGAATCTAGTCTGGCCTCAGGACACTAGCTAGGTGGCCCAGGGCAACTCATTTAACCCTGTTTGCCTTAGTTTCATCATCTGTAAAATGAGCTGAAGAGGGAAATGGCAAACCACTCCAGTATCTTTGCCAAGAAAACACCAAATGGGCTCACAAAAAAGTCATACATGACTGAATATCAACAAAAAGTGGCTTAATGTTTCTGGCCCTCAATTTGGGTCTATACTTTTTCAATGCCTTAATATAAGTTGCTTAATAAAAATGCTTAAATATGTATTGTATTTTTATATAGATAGTTTCCTTTGTAATGTTTTATATTTTAATTTATACATTTAAAAATTTTACTCTGAGGAAGGGCCCATCTTCAAATTTCATCAGAAGAACCCATGCAAAAAGGTTAATAATGGCTGCTATAAATTTATGATCTTAAGTCAAAGGCAGGAAAGATACTAAAGAAAATTAAATTTTCTTCATTTCTTCATCTGGTTTCCTAAGGTTCTCTACAAACAGAAATTAATAATTGATCTGTTCTTTATAAGCCCCTTGAGGTCTCTTCTTTCTTCCCACAAAGTAGGCTGCTCTGAGACTTTGGAAAACTACTAGAGAGCAAAAAGTATATCTGCCTAATTTCCATGGAAACTTTTCACTTCTGCAATTTAAAGCTTGAAGATACATGTCTGGCATTCTTAAGTATAGGCAAATAAACCACTTTCTTCTGGTTATCAGCTCTAGTAAGTCTTCTTTCTGGTTCATGTTTTGTGACTAATTGAAGAAACACCTGTATCATCTGTGGGCATTTTTAGTTGTTGAGTACAAATATTATAAAGTGGTAGTTTAGCTCATATAACCAGAAGATGGCAGTACAAGATAAAGAATTTAGAAGCAGGGAATCCAGCTATTTTAATTAGTAAAAAGAATACAGGTATGCTTTAATGTAGAATTTGATTGTGAATTTTTTTTTTTAGAAAGGGCAGTGAGGGTAGACATCTCCATCTCCTCCTGTGGCACTAGTATCAGAGGACAGAGAAAATCCAGATGTAATCAGTTTAAGGCTATTATGACTCTCCAGAATATAGTTTCACAAATATTGTCAGCTCTGACTAACTTGGAAATCACTGCTGGAGGGTGGGGATGCACAATTTTCAATTACTCCTTAAGTCACTGTCTTCTCTCTTTTTATGTAATAACATTGATGACCAGAGTATTAAGAGTCATTAGAGACAGGAAGTAGATGTCTTTGTCAAAAATCTAGCTCATTAATTAACCTAAGACCCTAGAATCTGGAGTTAGAGGTCTTTTAGAACTTAGACATTTCTCTTGTAGAACTGCTTTGAAGTACAGTTGTTATAACTAATGAAATGCTTAAAACATAGACTACCTAGATTCCTTAATGTGTTCTTTTATTTGTTTCTTCTAGCTATATTATCATTTTAAAATCTCTAGGAAATTATTATTCTGAGAGATATGAAAATAAAGAAGGTAAAAATGTTACCCTAAGCTATATAAGAGAACAAGGTAGAAATATAGATTTAATGGTTTACCTAGAGATGGATAGAAAAGAGGAAGATGAACAGAAGAAAAATAGTTAGCTTGTGATTTCTTATACAGAGAAGGGAACAAAATGGTATCTAAGAAAATGGAGATAACTGGGACCTAGAAGAGTTTCACTAAGAATAAGTGATGGATGACAAATTATTCTCATTTCCTTTTCAGATAGGGTTATTAGACTGGTAAGTTGGAGAAATGCCATAAATATCTGGATTTTTATGAGTAATTTGTCAAAGTCTCTCATGGTATCTATGTGGACAAGATGGAGATATATGGTTAAGATAGTACAGTTAAATTAGTGTTTAGTTAGTTAAACAACTGTACCCAAAGAATGTTGATTAATGGATCAATGTCAACCTCGGAAAGGTACCTAGTGGTGTGTCACAGGACTGTACTCATCCTGTTCAACATTTTTATCAATTTGGAAAAAGACTTAGGAGGCTTGCTTTGGTAAACAGCAAAAAATATATAAACTTGAGAGGAAAAGTTAATATACTGGATGATAGATTCAGGATTTTTAAAAAGTCTCAACAGAGAAGAACTATGGACTCATACTTGCCAAAAGAAATATAACCGGGATAGATATACAGTCCTGCAATTAGGTTAAAAATCCTCAGTTTTGTAGATATTGGATTGAGGAGACCTAAGTAAACAGTACTTGAAACTGACTAAAGTCTAAATGTGACTCACAAGAGGGACATGGATGCTAAAAATAGGAATTAGAACTGAAACAAGGGAAAATAAGAATTTAGAAAAAGATGTGATAAAGAAGAGTATAACATAATAGTAGCTAATATTTATACAGTATTTTGAGGCTTGTACAGTAGTTTACACATATCATTTGATCCTTAAAACCACTGCTGAAGGTAGGTTTTATTTTTAGCCAAGTTTATAGATAATGTAACAGGGTGAGAGATGTTGAGTGACTTTCCTAAGGAAGATGGTTGGTAATAAATATCTAGGCAAGATTTAAACTCAGGTCTTCCTGACATCAAATCCCTCATTCTATCCACTATGCCACTGGGCTACCTTTATTCCAGTTAAGCATCACTGGATCCTAGATTCAGAGCTGGAAAAGATCTTAAAGGTCATATTGTCCAGCTTTGTCTTTTCAGATGAGAAAAAAAGTCTCACAGAGGTTAAGTTACTTGCCCATGGTCATACAGCTAGTAAGTGGTAAAGGAAAGATTTGAACATAGGCACTCTCATTCCAAACTCACTGCCCTTTTCACTGGCCCGAGTTGGAAATAGATTTGTTAATGCATAAAGCATGTGAGGGAATTTTGGCTGCTGGGAGAATCTAGTAGTCCAATTTCCCTTGATCATATTGCACATAAAGGAAGCCAGTGTGAATCAAGGATGGAAAGGCAGAGTGGGACAAGATTTTTGAAGACCCTTCTTTAAATGACAGAAAGGAGTTTAAAGACAATATGGTGTCAACTATGTGATAAGACATTCAAAAAAGCCAATATCATCTTCAACTCCATGGATCTAAGAATCATATTGAGAATAGAAGGCATACTGTTATTTTACTCTAGATAAATCATATTTAGAGTATTATGTTCACTTCTAGGCAAATAGTTTTAAGAATGATTCTAACAAGCTAGAACATGTAAAGAAGAAAGGAGATATAATGACTTGTCATCAGATCATTGAAAGGTTAGACTTTTGGTGTAGAAAGGCTTTTGGTAATGGTCTTCAAGTATTAGAATTGTCATCTTGGAAAGTGATTAGATTTGTATTGCCAAGCCCCAAAGACCAAAACCAAGAACACCAGGTAAAAGGAGTTGAGTTCAGAGGAAAGGATGCTAGATAAGTGGTCAAGAGATTTGAATTAAAGTCCAGGTCTGCCCTTTATTACCTAGGTAACCTTGAACTTAATCTCTCTAGGTCCATTTCTTCATCTGTAAAATGAGAAGATTGGACTATGGGATCTTGAAATCCCTTATGCCTCTAAATATATTATCCTAAGTTGAAGAGGGATAGATTTCAACTAGCTAGAAGGAAAAAAATACAGATTTGTCAAAAGGTGGAATGGAATGCATCCCTCAGAAGTTTTCCATCACTCCCTTTTCATTGGAATTAACCATTTATCAGAAATGATATAGAAAAATGCTCTTATAGGTATGTATAAATATATAGCTATATAACTAAAATTTATACAGTATTTTGAAGTTTGTAAAGCATTTTATACGTAGTCTATCATTTGATCCTTACAACCACTTTTTGAAGTAGGTTTTATTTTTAGCCTGGTTTGTAGATAAAAAACATAAATTGAGATATGTTATTAAACATGTATGTCCATGTGTGTATCATATATGTCTACATGTGTATGGCTGTGTGCATGTGGCTATGTCATTTCACTTAAGGGGAGATTATATTTATCTAACATATATGTATATCATATAGATTATAACTATAGAATATAGATAACATCTGTATCATATATACCTACCGCATCTATTTATCTGTCTGTTTGTCTGTCTATCTATCTATCTATCTATCTAAGTAATGTCCCCTTAACTAAACTCGCATAGCTACCACCCTAAGTCTAGACCAGTTCAGGTCTTTATGATCTTTCACTTGGAATATATCAGTATCCTATTTGAGTTTCCTGCCTTAAGATTTTCCTACTCCACTCAATCCTCCATACAGTGCCAAAATGATTTTCCTAAAGCATATTTCTGGCCATGTTACCAACTATTCAGCAAATTTTAGTGCCTCCTTCTTCCTTCCAGGATCAAATTGACATTTACAGTTCTTCACAACCTGGCCTCTGTCTCTCTTCTAACACTTTATTTCCTTCAGTGGATTCTGCAGTCTAGCAATACTGGCCTATTTGCTACTCTTCTCATAGGACACACCATCTCCCATTTCTGTGTATTTTCATTGGCTATCCAACATATCTCACAATTTTTCCTACTTTTTGACACCTCTGATTTCCTTCCAGACTTAACTCAAACACCATTTTTTGAAGCAGACCTCTCCTAGTCCCTGCCTCCCATTCATTTGAGCCTTTCCCTCTAATGCCTTTCCTCACCTCTGCATCTTATTTACCACCATTAATTTGGATGTAATTCCCCCCTTTAGTCTATAATGTCTATAAGGGCAGCAACTGAACATTATTTTTTGTTATGTTTCTTTTGTTTTTCTTAGAAACTTCAGTGATTAGAACAGTTCCTAGCATATGACAAAGATTTAATAAATTATTCCTGGAGGTTGGGAAACACACAGTTTGACCTATTGTTAATTAATAACCTCTAGGGACTCTTCTAAGTCTTGAGTCTATTATTCCAAATGGACATTTCTCAATATTTTTGGTAATTGAATTCTTGTGAATCTGACATTATTGAGAAAGGAATTCTGTTGCTTTACTATAAACAACCTAGTTCTTAGATGTTCTTCATTCCTTTAAATGGCTTCTCAAATGGCCTCACACCTACCCTGAGTGTGTTTTCTGAGTAGAGAAGAACTTGATAATACCCTCTACTATTGTAGAAGCACCAATATATTATAGGAGAGAGAGCATGGGATTTGGAGTCAGAATACTTGGTCTTAAATTTTAGCTCTGTTATGAACTCTGTGACTGAGAGCAAGTCAATTAAATTACCTGGATCTCATTTTTCTTACCTGTAAACTTAGTGGTGGTCTAGATTTTTTAAGGTCCTCTCTAGTTCTAAATCCTATGATCCTCAGTTATTGACATTTATCTACCAAAGAGACAAAAAAAAACCCTGTTTTCTCTCATATGATGTAACAAAGATCAAGCTTTGCCCAAGCATTGCAGACCTGAAGTCACAAAGTCAGCTGTGGCTTGTGCCATTGTATGAATCCAGAAGACTTCTTTTCTACTAGAAGAGGAGGAGGGAGTTTTTCTGTGGTATAATATTTCATAGACATTATTGGTTTACAATGCATGGTTTCCTCGACTCCCCCTTGCCACCCCTTTTTGGTCTATTGATGCTCTAGGACACATACTGTAGATCAACCAGCTGCATACAGATGAAACATACCGAAGGCCATGTTCAATCCTCCTATATACCTAGTACATGTCTTGTTTTTGCATAATTTAAGCATAGTCCTGCCGTTTAAGTTCTGTGAAATTGGTGTTCTACCATCCATGAAATTATATACATCTTGGGAACATTTCCAGTTACTAAAAGGGTGAGCGCATTCTTCAAAGGGGGTGAGCCAGCTATGGAGATGATAGGACTTACCCCCAAAGAACATTGTTATCTCTCTCACTCTTGAAATACAAAGGTTTTTCCCTTGAGTTGCAAGGCAACTAGACAGTATCGAAGCAGTCCTCTATTAGTATTCTGTCTGTGCCATTCATTCATTCATTCTGTCAGAAACACAGTCCGTACACACACACACACACACACACACACACACACACACACACACACACACAGAGGCTTGNCACACACACACACACACACACACACACACACACACACACACACACACTGCACCAGAAGACTCTTGGAAACTATGGGTAAGAAACATTTTAGATTACTTTTTACTGTGTTTCCCCTTAATTCTATAGTTTTCCCCAAATATATTAAATCACAGTTCCTGGAAAAGCTAGCCATTGATGAATTGGTTCATGTTATTTGTTAAATTTACTTTTATATCTTCCTGTGTGAATCCTCAATTCACAATGTGATTTTTAAATGCAAAATAATAATAATAATAATAGCAATTGGAAGGTAGAAGAGAATCACTGATAAAATAATTTTCACTAAAATAATATATTAATGTACTTGGCAATCTTCCTGAATGGTGAACCTATTTTTAAGGATATGAAATTTTGGTGATGTGTAGTCTCTTCCAAGACAAAGTAAAACATGGCATTTTCTTTCCTTGCATTTTAAATTTAAGAATTTTGAGAGTACATTCCTTACCATCAACAATTTTTAAATAAAATTTTATATAAGTGCCATTAAAATTAAAATTACAGCATTATAAATCTATTACATAGAATGAAATGTCATCAGATGATAAGAAAATAGACTTTAAATCTGGATACGAAAAGTCATATAGTCTAACCCTCTCTTTTCACAAATGAGGAAACTGGATATATTATAAGAGCTGCACTTTTTGCTGATCCCCAAAGCCAGGAAATGAGAACCAATTTGTATCTCTCCTCTCATAACAACAGTATTTACTTCAGTTCCATTTGAGAAAAAAGAAAAGCTGATATGAGCCCCTAATTTGTGATTTTAGTCATTTGCAAACTTTGTATCAGTTCATTTTGTCAGCAGGCATTTAGTAAGAGCCTACTATGTGCCATATGCTGTGTTAAATTCTGGGGTCACACATAAAACAAAAGGCAAAAAATAATAACTGCTTCCAGGCCTGATTTTCCTCTCAGTTTTTGGTTCTTTTTCAATTGGCCCATTTCTTGCATCATTTTCATTTCTCTTTGCAACTTTTCCTCTACTTTTCTTAATTGGTTTTTGAAGTCCTTTTTGAATTCTTCTAGAATCTGTGTCAAATCCATATTTTTCTTTTGGACTTTGTGTGTGTTTCCTTTGCTTTCACTTTCCCCTTCTATCTATACCAGTAGTTCCCAAACTTTTTTGGCCTACCACCTTCCCATTTTTTGTTTTTCTTTTCCAACCTCTCCACCCTTCTTGTCATTATCTCAGTCTTAGAACTTAACAGAATAAGCACTGCAAAGAAGGCATATTGACCTTTCTGTAGAAAGAGCTCTCTGGGTGTAATTAAGACAAGGGTTTTGACTTATTTCTCTGATATTAACAATGTTTTTATTTACCTGGATCTATTCACATTCTCTTGAGATGATTTATGAGATTTAAGAGTTTAAGAAGATCCTATCACCTAAGAACAGAAAAAATTTAATTCTTCAAGCTCCTCTCTGCCCTACTCACACACTCACATTCACATGGTAGGTTTTTGTTGAATGACTGAACTTATAATCATTTCATTGGCAAATGAATTGGACAGGTACAGGATAATTGCCTGATTACTGAGCCTTTGAATGGACTATTCCTTTTGCCTAGGTTTTCCTTCAAATGTCTCCTAAACTCTTCCCTTCTAGATTATATCTTTGGTGATCTTCCCAGATGCTATTTCCCCTCATAAAATTTGGCTTGTATACTTTTATTTTGTATAGACAAGCACACATCCACGCACACGCATGTGTGTGTGTATAATTAATTACATGTCCCCTGATATAAGATAAACTTATTTATAATCTAGGGCTATTTAATTTTCATCTTTGGATTCCTAGTGCTTAGAACAACATAAGTATTTAATAAATTCATACTGGCTGACTGGTTGATCTCTTTCCCAATAACCCAAATTCAGAACTGTGCCCATTTCAGATCTCCTCTCTGGGATCTTGATTATATATTCTGATTTATCATAAATGACTGTTCATGAAAGTATAGAAATGAAGTTGAATTTCTCCTAGTCTTCCTAACGTTTGCCCTTCCATCATGTTTCAGTTGGATAGTCTTGCCCTAGGAAGCCACATGAGATTAGCAGAGTCCTGGAAATATCAATATATAAATAACAAAAAAGATAAGAGGCAAAGGATACTTGTTATGATTCTTCTATCCTGAATTCAGGGTAGTATAAGAATCTAGAAAAATGTGCAAAACTTCCTAAATACACCTTTTTTTGAGACAAATAAAGCAACTATAGACAAGTTCAAAGACTAGAAATGCCCCTATCCTATCCAAATACTTCCTTGAATTATATTCTAAGACTTTCCTATTCCTCTCACTCCCCTTGGTACCTCCTGACATTACTCAGGTGTGCTTAACCATTTCTTTTGTCTTTCTAATTTCCATTCTCTTTCCTGTAGTCTTCATCATCAATTATCATTCGCTTGGTGCCCATGATGTGCCAGATGCCACTTCTCCATCTGTTTCCCCACAATCACAAGCATCCAGACCCGCCCCCTTTTCTGTTAGATTCACATCATTCAGAGGTTTTGCAGCCTCCCCAATGCTGTTGACTGTCCTTCTACCCCAGTTTAGTCTCTATATTTGATGTTACCTTTACTTTTCTCCCTCTTTCCAGACATCTTGATTTGATTGGATTAATTTAGTATCCTAGAGATGAGGAACTAACAAGTCTTTTTGTTTTTTTGATGCCAAAGAGAGACGTAAGAAACTTTGGCAAGTCTTTTTTTACCTTGATATACACTCTTAATCTTTATCATCCCCACCTTTTTTTCGTGTTTCTTGTTTCGAGAGCTATATCCTCTAGCCAGTCCTTCTTTTAAAAGCATTAGAAGGGTTACTGCCTCACATAAGCAATTGTCATACCTTACAAAAATATTTTCCAACCACAAAAGACATAATTTCAAAGAGGCAACTTGGCTCTTTTTACTATTTTAGAAGGATTTTCCAGTAGAAGACCAAGTTATTGTAAAGTATTACTTGAAGGCCAAGACATTATAAAATATAACTTCAACAGATTTCACCATTATTTAAGTAATTCTGTTTGTAATATATTTGACATCTGTGAACAGTAACTATTTGGATTTTTATCATAACAAACAAAATATATTTTGAAAGCAAACAGTATGGAGAGAATTTTGCTGCCTTTCATTCTTTATCCTCAATCAACAAATATATATTGAATTCCTACTATATACGAGTCATTGTATGAGGCATTGTCTGGGATAGAAAGATGTATTAGACATGGCCCTTGACCTTAGTGAGCTTTGTTGGGAAAGCAATTGGAGACAAAGCATACACACAAGACAAGTTATATAGACATAAAAAGATAACTAACAAAACAAGATATTTGATAAGTGTGAAATGAGCACTACAAATCAAAAGTGTAGCTACTTGCATCCATAGGTCCCAAAGTTTGATTTTCACAATCAATTGTCTTCACAGATGATTTAAAATTATGTAATTCTAACAGAAAAGAGAGTAGGAGATTTAAGTTTGTGATCATAAAGTAACAAAAAATGTGATTCTGTGTTACTGAGTTGAGAAATAATCAGTTCTTGTAAGGTAGGACTATAAATTAGTAAGCCATTGTGAAGAATAATTGGGAAATTATGTGAAAAAAATTATTAAAATTTCCATACTTCTGGATCTAACATTCCCATTCCTGGAAATATGCCTTAAGGATGTCATTGACAAAAAAAATGCCCCTCATGTAAAGAAATATTCGTAAAGGTACAATTCAGATAACAAAAACCAGTTGTGGTATTGTTGAGCAAATTATGATATACAAAGCTAAGGAAACATTATTATGCTACAATGTAGAAAAATTATGAAGAATTATGGTAAGATATGTATGAACTGATACAGAGCAAAGAAAGAACAAAAAAGAATAAGAAAAGTTAAAATTTAAAATAATATAAATTAAGATCATGGCAAAAGGAAACAGATGAAGTTCAACTAAATAAAAACAATTTTAAAAATAGCTAGCTAACCTTGATAGCATGCTTTTAAGGTGGCTAGATTGATAACTACTATCAGTCTTCACTGATACTGGGATTTTCTTCTTTAGATATAGCTTTCACTAGCTGTATACTCAGGTCTTTAGAACTTGACTGATGTTTTATCTTCAAGCCTAGGATCCAATGAAGAAGAATGCGTCAGAAGTACTCATATTTTGACTTCTTTCCACTTTCACATGGTTGGGACCAAATGGGAAAGGAAGAACTTACTCAGTATTTGTTTTTTTTTAATCCTACACTATTTTGGAACCCACTTTATTGTAGAAATATTCAAAGAAATAAATCACTCTCTGTACCATCTGGTCTGTGAGCATATTCCCAAATACCATAGCTTCATTTAACAACAACAGCAACAAAAGTTTTTGTCTTCTCTAAATTTTATTAAAGTTTTCATCATCTTCCCACAGCCAAATTTGCATGTTTTCCTTTTCTTAAGCTTCTTGCCCCAATTATTATGTCTGAATTTTGAACTTTAAAAGAAAAAAGCACCTGCTTTTGCCAATATGTAATAATTGTACATGATTTTTTTAAACTTTGCTGCATCCTTTTTTATTTTTACAAGTTGTGTGCATTGGACTAGAAGTACCTGAAGTTGCTACCCGGAAGTGATCCTCCTCTTAGAGGCTAGCATCTGAAAGCCCTTGGGCTATTGAGCATACAAAAAATGTCTCAACAAGTGTTCTTCAGTGGTTGAATGATGTAACATCAGTAAATGTAGGGCTTGATGAGCTGAATCCAGCTACAGGCACTACTTGGGGAGGGGGAAATAAGATCATTGGCAGAAATAGAAGTCCTTTCTAGTTCTAACCTCAAATTGTGAATGAAGAAACAACATGGGGAGTTTAATAATGAGGGGCCATGCAAGTGTTTGAGCCCAAGTCCTCTGCTTCTACCAGTACCATCCCAGTATACCACACTGATGCTTCTCCAAAACTGCTTTTACCCAACAGATGATATGATATTGATCAAATGGGATCTGAAAACCAGTAACTTTCAAAAACCATATTCTACATATAAAGATGTTTTAAATTTTGACTGAGGAATTATCAAGTGAAAAGTGAACAGGCTGCAAACCTGAGTTCCAACCTTTAGGCATCATGAAAAGCAAAGGATCTGGAGTCACAAAACAAAAGTTCCAAGTTGTCTTCTTTGTTAGCATGTAACAGCAATAATAAATCCATATAAATCCACTGGGAATGACAACTATTATCAACAAAGCAAGGACCCGGGACTATTCTAAGGAACTCATGATGAAAAAAGATGATACCTACCACCATAGAAGGAGCAGAGACCAAATGCAGATTGAGACATACCATTCTTCACTTTATTTCCTCTATAAATTTTTCTCTAGTATATAGAATATGTAACTTATTTCACAGCATGATGGAAATATGTATTATATGATGATATATAAATAGGCTATGTCTTATTGCCTGCCTTCTTGGGAAGGGGGGAGAGGTAGAAAGTCGATAAGAAGGTGACATAGATTTTTGGACCTAGCTAATGTGAGAATTTGTTTCTTTTGGATAAGCACATTTATTATAATTTATTACATAGTTGTAACAAATCATACATATTGTGTTAGGTTACATATTATATTGCTATAAATTTTTAAGTAGTAACTATAAAAGCAAATAGATATTAACTCCTAGAAGGCAGAGATTGTTCCACTTTTGTCTTTGCATTCTCAGTGCTTAACACAATGCTTTGCACTTAATACCTACTTAATAAAGTTGAGTTGTTTTGTTGAGTAATGAATTGATGGATGGTCAGAGCTCCATTATTTCCTAGTAGTGTGAAGTCAGGCAAGACACTGCAACTTTCAGACTTTTGATTTCCTCATCTGTGAAATCATCCTTTTGTGGCATGGATTGCTTTGGCAGACTGATAACATAATACAGACTGATGAAGTCTGTGGGCCCCTTTTCAGAATAATTTTTAAATACATAAAATAATATACATAGGAGTACAAAGAAAGCCAATTGTGTTTAAAAGTACTTCTTGAGGCAGCTAGGTGGCTCATAGGATAGAACTCCAGGCCTGGAGATGGAAGGTCCTGGTTTAAAATCTGGCTTCAGACACTCCCTAGTTGTGTGACCCTGAATAAGTCACTTAACCCTAATTGCCTGGCCCATACTGATTTTCTGCCTTTGAACTAGTACTGAGTATCATTCTAAGATAGAAGGTATGGGTTAAAAAAATGTAAAAGAAAAGTATTTAACAGAATATTCTAAAATCCTTGTGAGATCACAATCCTGGCCCTGTAATCCTCTAAGTTATTTTAGCTTTTAAAAATTAACTTCATTTTTCTGGGCCTTGGTTGACTCATCTGTAAAATGAATAAATCAGGCTGACATCCAAAAGAAAAATTATAACTGGAGCTCATGGTTCAGATGGAATTCTGCTACTCCTTTCATAACCCGTTATTCATTAACACCATTTTTTCCCCTTTGCTTCTGGTACTAGACCTTCAAATGCTACCTACCTTTGGTGTCACGGGTGAGAGTTTTTGCTCTCAATGAAGGGAGCCTCAAAGTGGCCAAACTTTAATTCCCCTCTTTAAGCTCATGCCAACACGGACTTCCCTAGGCTCTCACAGACCAGTTTTCAAGTCAGCAGCAATTTGACATGAAGAGAGTTGAAAATAAATCACATTTCCGAGGAGAAAATCAAGTAGTTGCAACTCAATTATTAATGCATAGAACTTTTATGTAATGTACCAGCCCAATTAACAGGTGTCTCTTGGGGAATAATCAAGGCTTAATTTGGCATTATAATTAGTAGCCTCACCTCCCAGCTTTGGATGGGAGCCCCTGCAGGATGGCATGATGGTTGGTAATGAGGCAGTATAACTTACTTTGCAGCCGTGTTAATTGTATCTTTCTGCACATGGGGAACAAAAACAGATTTATGAGTTCCTAGAGGCTTGCAAGGGCTGCTCATATAACAGGGCTCTGTGCCTTTCTAGGCCACAGCAAAAAAAAAAAAAAAAAAAAAAAAAAAAAAACCAAAACCAAAAAAAAAAAAAAAAACACAGCACTTCAGTAGCAAGGCATAGTTATTGTACTAGGTTGTTGTTGTTCAGTCGTGTCCAACTCTTCATGATCCCATTTGAGGTTTTCTTGGCAAAGATCCTGCAGTGGTCTGCCATTTCCCTCTCCAGCTCATTTTACAGATGCGGAAACTGAGGCAAACAGAATTAAGTGTTTTGCCTGGGGTCATACATTTAGTAAGTGTTGGAGGTTATATTTGAACTCAGGTCTTCCTGACTCCACATCAGTGCTCTATCTTCAGTGGCCCCTACCACAAACTCTAAATTCTGGGCTATTCAACTAATCAATCCTTTCTGCTAAGCACAGAGAATATGATAACAGAGGGAAGGACAGCACCTACTTTCATGGAGCTTGCATTCCCTTGGGGGAATACAACATATACAATGGTAAATCAGAGTAATAATTTCAGGAGGAAGAAGAATCTAGCAAACTTGGGAGGTCAGAAATGACTTCCCAAAATAAAAGACACTTGAGTCAACTCTTGAAGGAAGCTAAGGAGTCAAAGAGGTGAAGGTTAGGAGTGAATGCATTCCAGATATGGGGCGTAGATGCAAAATATAGTGCAGAAATGAGAGAAGGAAAGAAAAGTACTGGCAACAATTAGTAGATCAATCTACGTCTCCTATATTCCCTATGCTATATTAGGCACTGGCAATACAAAGACAAAAGTGAAATTGTCCCTGCCCTCAAGGTTCTTATAATTTACTGGGGGAGTAATGTGTGTGTAAACATATATGTGTATATATACACACATGTGTGTATATGTGTGCCTGTATATATGTGCATATATAAAATATCCTTTATATATACATATGTATACATATATAAATAATATTCCACATGGTGTATATGTAATATAGATATATTTTATAACTATGTGCATATGTGTATAAATGTATAAATATATAGTACACATATATGTATATATTTATTCATGTGTATCCATTTGAATATTTGTTTATATATCCAAAATAGATAAAAATATATATTTATACACAAATGCAAAATATATTTTAAAATACAAGCTAATTTGTGAGGGGATGACACAAGCAACTGAGGAAATCAGGAAAGGTTTCTGTGTAGAATGTGATGTTTGAGTTAAAGATTCTAAGAGATGAAGATAAGGAGAGAGTATATTCTGCATTTCAGGCATGGGGGCTTATAAGGGGAATGAGCTCAGAAGTGCAGCCTGGGGTTCTTTCTGTCTCCAGAGGAAGGAAGATGGTAACCTACTATGAAATGGCAAATGAACAGCATTCAGTCTTCTGTTGTTATGCAATTAAGCTTTAATCCACACACTAGCCAACTACTCCACCTTCTACATTCTGCCTACTTCCTCCAACAGTTCCTAAAGCAGTACAGATATACTTTTGCCTTTGCCCTTGGGAAAGTCAAACCTCCCTAGCTTACTCAGACAGTCACCCAAAATAGACACCAGGCATTGTTATTCTCTTAGATTTCTGGGAACTGGGGCTTTCCACAAGCAATGGACAACCAATACACCTGGAATACTGGCCTTGGTGACCTCATAATGTCTCAAGGCTTATCTCTATTCTGGGTCCCCTCTCCCAGTCTGACCTTGTCCAAGGATACCTGGTGGGGAGGGGAACAAGGCAAAGAGGAATGAACTCTTTACTTTCTCTACCAGGGCTAAGGATGCATTGGTACTGACATAGAAGATGAAGTGGCACGTGTGCAGAAGGCCAGTTTGGTGCAACCAATGGAGTACTCAAAAGGGAGAAATGTATACTAAAATTAGGCAGGCAGGCTGGAACCAGATTGTGAAAGTCTTTAACAGAGTTGTTTTTTTTTTTTTCTAGATTCTCAAAGCGATAAGGAGTCACTAGAATTTGTTGTGATATGAAATAGAGAAAAAGGGAATGGATCCATGCCAAGGGAACTCCCAGATGAGGAAACTCCCTCTAGCAATGCATTTCATCAACTTCTCTGTAATTTCCAGTCTTTAAGAGCTGCCCATAACACCCAGACATTACAGGACTTGCCTAGAGTCATACAAGCTATGTGTGGCAGAGATTGGAATTGAACCTAAGTCTTCTTGACCCTGAAGTTAGAATTCTATCCATTACACCAGGGTTACTTCTCTATGTGATTTGAAATAAGTCAAAAAAAGGTCTTTGATGCCGATTGATCAGCAACATTTTATGAATAGTAACTACAGTGGCTTCTTGCCTACTCTTAGGGAAGTCTGTATATTAGTCTGACATGAGAAGGTAATCCATGTGAATATTGACTTTGAAGTATTCATAAGAAAATGTACCTCTGTGACGTCTATAACAGAGAATGATGATGGCACTTGGGTGCAGGTATAAAGTCTGGTTTCTTTTTTGAGCCCTGTTTGGACTGAAAAGATCATTGATCAGCATATCCAACCTACTTAGTTAAAAGCAATAAACATGTGGATGTGTCTTTCTGCATCATATGCTATCCACCAAATTCTTAGCCATATTTTTAATGCCAGAGGCTGTACTTTTGGTGATTTAGGAAACCAAAGAAAGGAAACATTGTTAGATTATTATTTATGTATTTAATTTGCATGAAAGTTTCCCCATCTGCAAAAATGCCACTGAAAATACTGAGATTTTGGTACTTACCATTGTCACATTGAAAAGAGAGGACCTAGGGAGAAGAAAGAGGAATGGGCAAAATAGAGATGGAGATAATGATGTGCTGGGGAATGTGAAACCGTGCAACTCAGAATTAAAATTATTTTCGGCATTTAACTGCAAAGAATAGATCTGAATGGAGTCTAAATTATTGGAGATCAATTAAAGCATTGCAATTTACTCTTGATTTAAAAATAGTTTCCAAGCAGTTATCATATACAACTCTGTTGAAAAATGTGTCTTCCATGGTTGTGAAATCTAATAGCATCTAAATGATGTTTGAACCCAGTTTTCCAAAGAACCCAGAGCCCGGAAAATATTCAGTCTCTCCCGTCTTCACCTTTCTGTGGTCGGTTCACAAAATGGTGAGGATGATGACACTGGTCGGTGATATAGTCCAGACGAGTTGGAAGGCAGTCTGTCTCAATTCCAGTGTTTAAGTCCATGCAGTCAGAATTTCACTGAAAAGAAATGTCTTTAGAAATTAATTGCTAAATTAATATTTGATCGGGGTAGAATTTATGTTTGGGGTATGCAGACTATTTGTAAAAGCAGTCTGAAGCATACCCTCTAACAAATACTATTTTTCTGTACACTACCATCTTAGCCTATTGTATATGGATATTTTTTCCCCATGATTTAAGATGCTCGTAATTGCTTTACTGAAGGGAGCGAGAACACCTTTTAAGCAAACAGCTGAGCGATTTGCTATGACAATTCTGCCACTGTGCATTCACTTAATTTCCAATTAATCAAACATTCAATAAATCATTAGTATAATTGCATCTGTTCAGATACTCCTTCCCCAGCACATTAGCTGTGCTCAAGCAGACCCCTTCATTGGCTGTGGGAAAGTGTTCATTTGTCTGACCCAGTTGGTTGCACGTCCTTGCTCCTTGTGAGCCTTGAGAAATGATGGGCAAGAAACTGTAATTATTTCAGGCACCACAAGTTTGCTTGGTTCCCCTCTCTTGCCTCTTACTCGAATGTTCCTCCAGCAACTTTAACCAACCACCAGAGCATCAGAGTAGCAGTGACTGGTTAATTTCAGAAGGTTTTTTTTTTTAATCATTTTTATTTCCCTACTGTGCCTCTTTTCTAATTACACTATCTCCCCAGGTGTGCAATAATTCCCTCATCATCATATATCTCAAGCACAGATTATTAAAATAATATAGCTTATGCCATATAAATGTAACAGAAAGTATCTTAAAGATGCTTTATTGAAAGCTAGTAAATTGGTTCAACAGATGAATGTTTTAGGGGCTGTTTTTAAAAGGTTGCACAAGTATAAAACCCTTGAATTACTGCTGCAGTTTCACACGAATGGATGCAATTATTTTAAGCATCTAACTGTGCAAAAGACAGATCTGAATGGAAAGGGTCTAAATTATTGGAGATTAATTAAAGGATTTCATTTTGCTCTTGATTTAAAAATAGATCCTAAGCAGGCAACCATTGTTGTTCTGTTGAAAAATTTTCCATTTCAGGGTTGTTGGGGGAGGGGTGAAAGTGAGACATTATTTACTTTTGGGGGGGGGGAGGTTATGTACACTGTTGGGAATGTTAAGTCTTAGGAGTTCTTCATATAGTATAGCTTCCAGTTCATAAAAAAGGTAGGCTGACCTATTGTTGCAACAACATATCCTGCCTGCATCCTTTTTTTTTTTAATACTTTTATATTTTTCCAGTTGCGATGGGTATTCATCTTAAAACTCATTTCAGACATGAGATTTTACATTTACATGAATTTCCCATAAGATTGCTACCAATTCGATCTCTTCCCATTGATTTAATTTCCTCTTCTACCTCTTTGAATCAGTAGTGCTGAAGGATTTATGGTAATTACACTGTTGTGGATTTCCACTGAACTGTGCCCAGCCATCAAATGGGAAAGTTTTCTCCCTGCTCAGGTAGAAGGGCCCCTGAGGCTCTGCAGCCACTTTCCAGGGGCAAAAGAAGTTGCCCTGGAAATTAGGATGATATAATCATGTAAAGCACGGAGGAGTTCCAGGGGGGTCCATCACCTTTACCAGTGACAGGATTGATTGGCTTTTTAATGTGTATTGGTATGTTTAACTTAATGGTCATCTTGCCAGCTGGTTGTCTTTTGTTTTCAGTTTGAAACTAAATCACAGAATGAGTTCCAGAAACAAAGGATCTAAAGCTACAGAGCACCTTAGGCATCATCTAGTTCAATGTCGATATTTTGACAGTAAAGAAATTGAGGTTCAAATGCTTGAACCCTGGGTTAAATTGAATAAGATGAAATGTATGTAAGAGGGATAAATGGAAAATCTTATAGTTGGGTTCAAGAAATCAACTTTATAGGTAACCGATGGGGAAAGCATGGCTAGATAACAATTTATATTAAAAAATCTGGTTTTTTTGGTATACTGCAATTTCAATGTGTATTAACAAATTGATAACCTGAAGATATCTGCTAAGCAATCTAATTTAGTTTTAGACTTCATTAAAGGAGGTATCAACAAATGGACCCACGTCACTGTGGTTAATTCCATTTACTGATGCAGATCACCCCTCATCCCTTTGTTCTGTTTTATTCTATGTGACTCTTTTCCATTTCTTATATATTTTACATAGGTGGTTTGTCTGTTTTGCTGAAGGTTGTTTTCCTATGCTTTTGACATCATGAAGATACCAATGGAATACGTAGGTTTTCTACAGGTTATCCTTCACTTTTGCCATGTGACTGGCCCATCTTTTTCACTCATACATTTATCTGATGAAATTCTTTATTCTGCAAATGCTTCATAATTAATAACTCTTTATAACCTTTTTCAGCCTACTTATCCTCACTGTGTTTCTTTTCCTTTGCCTTCTGGGTAATATTCTCTTTCATTTCCTTGGAAATTGTACTCTTTTGGTATTTCACAAGCATACAAGCCATAAACATATAGGAATTTTATAAGATGGAGATTTTCCTCAGAAAGACTCTTGGGTTGATTAGTAAAACTTGATGATTTTCCAAAAAACATTTTCCACCAGCTCTATCCTAAGGCAACCCATTGACCATTTGCAGTGCTTATTTAAGATTCATATTTTGGTGAACAAGTTATATGGGTCATAATGTGGTTAGAGATATCTCTGAATATTGGTCTGGACAACAGGCATTCTTCATCTCTCCATGACTAGATGGTGGCTATTTAGACCCTACATGCTACTAAGTCATAGACAGAAGCTGACTTTCCTTCACAAGGGCATAAAGCATAGATTCAGTCCAGAAAGAGAGATAAGACAAGTATGCAAGTAGCTATACAAAAAGGCAGAATAAAAGTTCAATTTGAGAAGAACCAACAAAAAGCAGAGTAAGTTCACCAGTGGGAAAAATTACATTTTGCTTAGAACATTAAGAAAAGTTAATGAAGGAGGTGGCATTTGAGCCAGGCCCTGAATAATAAGTAAGGTATTCACAGAGATCAGGATGAGTGAATTCTAGTGGAAAGGGACACTTGGAGCAAAGATCTGCTCGCATAACTTCCATTTCTTTTTCCCATTTTTCTTTGACCTGTCTTATTTGATTTTTGAATTCCTTTTTGAGTTCTTCCAGCATGAGACCAATTCCCATTTTTCTTTAAAGTTTTGCATGTGTTTGCTTGGATCTTACTGTCCCCTAACTCTGTACTCTGCTTTTTGTCTCTGTAGAAATGTTCTAGGGTTAGGTATTTCTTTTGCTGTTTGCCCATTTCCCCAGCCTTTTTGGTGCCTGTGGACTGGGAGTTCTGAAAGCTGTTGATTCTGTCTCTTTTCCTGGTGGCTTGTAAGGCCTAGCATTCTGAGCTATTTTGTCCTGGAGCTAAGGGCTTCAACACAGGGCAGACTTGAAAGGGCCAAGTGATACAAACTTTTGAACCTTATTACTGCCAGGGCCAGGGCCTGGGACTTCAAGGGGTAGATCTGGGTTGTGGAGTGCTCTGTTGGTGTAGCTAGGATTCTGGGATTCCAAAATTGGTCTACACCCAGGCTCAGAACCTGGTGCAGTAAGCCAGCACTCCTCTATGTGCTGTTTTGTTTCCAGTTCCCCTTATCCAGTGAAAATCAACTCTCTCTATGTACTTTTCAAGTTGTATTCAGCAGGAGAGCCCCCTCACTGTGCCTTGTTGATTTTTTATTCCTGTCATTTTCAGGTGCTTTTTAAAGCTTCCTTTGGAAGGATTGTCAGAGCAGTTTAAGTTTTCACTCCTACTAAGTCACCATTTTGGCTACCCCCAACCAAAGGTCTGCTTGCAATAAAGTGCTTAAAATTTTGGGATAATATGAGTGTTACAGTTTGGATAGAAAGTAGAGAATGTGACTAGGAATAGTAAAAATTTTTTAAATGGAGCTTTTCCTCAGAAAGACATTTTGGTTGATTATTAAAACTTGATGATTTTCCAAAAACACCAGCTCTATCCTAAGGCAACTCAAAGTCTGAAAATATAGTTGAATGAATGAATAAATGAAAAATCACTTAAATGCTTACTTTTTGCCAAGTACTATGTAAAATGCTAGGGATCCCTGCTTTCAAGGTCTTCATATTCCCCTTCAGGGGAGATACCATATATAGAAGAATTCAATAGGAAAATGAACAAAGACCCAGAGTTCCTAATAGGATATCAACAAAGAGGATGGCATGAAAGACCTCAGAGTTCCTGATAAAGAGGTCAGATGTCAATACCCAGTATTCTAAAGGGCAAATAGTAAAGTCAGGACTTTAGGGTGCATTGTCAGAATAGATGGTAAAGACTAGTGGCCCGCTATGTCACTGTATTCTGTGGCTGATGATTTCCACTTCACCCAAGTAGAAAGAAAAGATGTTTTTCTTTGCTTTGGTAACCTCAGATGGGACAGAAAAGCCTTGGATTTTCAGGGAGAGAGCAAAAAGAAGGCAAGGATATCATCCCCATTGGTTTCATGAAAGGCTTTAAAAATTAGTCTAAAGAGTTTGTATTTTATTTGACAAGGTAATGAGAAGACATTGAAATTTGGGGGAGTTGTTTTTTGTGGGGAATGATATGATCAGAGGTATGCTTTAGGAATACTATTATGGCAATCATGTGTGATAGATGATAGATGGCAGTATGTCAAAACTGAAGACAGAGAGATGACTAGGAAACTACTGTAATAATGTAGACAAGAGGCAATGGAAGTTTGAAAGAAGATGCAAAGATATTTCAGGGATTTAAACAACAAAACTTGGCAAATGATTGGATAGTGGAAGTAAAAGAGAGGAAAGAGTAAAAAAATGATTCCAAGGTTCAAAACTGTATTATTTAAAGAAGCATTATAACAAACAAATAACCTTTGCTATTTCTTCTGAAATGAAAATGAATTTACCTATCATTGCAGGACCAACTGGCCACAATTAAATATATCTTTATTACCAACTCTCCCTTTACCTGTCACCCATCCAGTTCTATGTTGTTAATCAAAAGGTTAAAGAGATGGAGTGATGACTTCCTTCTCTCTGATCAAAGAGAAAAAGAAGAATCCAAGAGCATCAGCCTAGGAAATAAAAAGTAAGAGGGAACTTGACTGTTTGATTTGGGAGATAAAGAGCAGTTAGCAAGGAAAAAAGGCTAAATATAACTCAGTTTTCATTTAATTGATGATTAGCCTTACCTTCTGAAATTTTAAAAGATTTTAAAAAATAATTTTGCAAGATTTCTTTTATTTATTATTTTGATCACTATATTTCCATATACATTTATAAAGAATATACAGCCCTAACATATTAACATCTTAGTTACTATCGGTAAAACATTGAAAAATAGATGATGTTTTGGTGACAGCAGAATAGAGTAAAAATTGGAAAACTGTTCTCCTTTCTTAAGGGAATCAGAGTTGAAAGGAAAAAAAAGGTGGGAAAGCAGTTATAATTGTGTTTCAAAAGAGAAACAGACATTGGGCAGAAGGTACCAGCCTACTACTGAGAATTCTTTCCAAGTGTTCCAAGAGTTTCCACTGAGCCTGGCAGTATGTTTTATGTGGTACCATGTGACTTAGAGTAATGTGCAAGAAAGATTTCAAAAAAAATTTTTTGGAGGGAGAAGAATGGAGGTACTAGGTAGAGAGGTTGGTCTTATTGAAAATGATATGCATTGTCTTTGGGGAAAATCAAGTTTAAGATATTTGTGATATATGTGGTTAGTCAACAGACATTTAGTAAATAGTTGCTCAATACAGAGTATTGTGCTAAACATCAAGTATAAAAAGAAAGGTAAAAATGTAATCCCACTCCATGACTCATGGGAGAGACAACATGCAGATAATCATGTCCATATATGATAGATTCATATAATATGTACATATAAGATGGAGTTTATATAAGGTGTGTAATATAAATGCACACAGATATTTGTGAATGATATGGGAGAAAGCAAGATGTAAGACTGGAAAAGTAGGAAGGGCCAGGTTATAAAGGGCTTTGAAAGCCCAATAGTAATAGGGAATTTTAGAAGAAGGCTATATTTTGGGGAAGGATAATGAGTTCTGTTTTGTACATATTGAGTTTAATATGTGTAAGGGTTATCTATGATGAGATATCCACTAGGGAGTTGGTGATAGGAGACCAAAGATCAGGAGAGAGTTAGGGTAAGATCCATTGATCTGAGACTCATCTTTAGAAAGTTGATAATTGAATCCATATGAGCTGATGAGATCACCAAGTGAGGTAATACAGAAGGAAAAGAAATGAGGCTTGAGGACAGACCTTTGGGGGACACTTATGGTTAGTGGTTATGGCCTGGAGGAAGATCCAGCCAGACAAGACTGAGAAGCAGTGATAGACAGGAGGAAAACCAAGAGAGGGGAATCTCTTAAAAACTCGGAGAGCAAAGAGAACCCAGGAGAAGTGGGTGATCAATACTGGACGGTGGTCATTAACCCTAAGATCATAGAAAATAGGAGTAAGAGAAGGAAGTGTGCAGGAAAAGTAGAATCATTAGAGAATCGGCTAATGCTTGCTTATCTATGGCCTACCAAGACCTGCCTTAAGGAACTATTTTTAAAGTATATATGTTGGCATAATGTGGTAAATTCAGTGACATTTTAGAATGGAATAATAACTCTGAGATCAAATTGAAGAAGAAAAGTATGTTCTTCACTCATGCATTTAAGAAAAGAAACTTTATGAGCACACATATGCACACTTGCATGCATGCATGTTGGCAATTAGAGATGAAAAGACTTGAATGGAAGGAGGGTAATCAGATGAAACCCTCCTGAAACCTCTTCCATATGCAAAAAATATTATTCTAGAGGTAGTTACTGGAGAGAGTAAGAGCTAGAAGCTATGAGGCCAATTTGGGCTTCAAATAAGGAAATATATACTAACAATTATATGGTTTGAAAGTATAATATGCTGCTTCAGAATATAATGGGTTCCCCTACATAAGAGTAAGGTCTATAAGCAAAGATTGAAAAACAAGATTCTGAAAAGGGGGGATCCCAGTTAGGCACTGGCCAGACTATATGACCTTTGAAGTCATCTCCAAACTTGAGAAGATGTCCTTCTATATCTATCACTGTCTCATAACAATAATGAAATCTATGACTTTTGGAAAAATATCAGATTTCCAAATTACTTTTTAAAATTCTCTTTGGAATATGCACCAGAGCAGAAAGAGAGACATAAAAAAGGAAATAGAAAAGGTTGTGGACGGGGATGGTCAAGGGATAGTTAGGGTTAATGATTCCAGATGCAATAGCTTCATGAGGATGCTTTATAAATAAGTTATGCATTTTAACACAACAGGCCACCATGTTAATAAATAAATGATTGCCAAGTTTGTAATTGGCGAGGAAGGGGCTTATAATCTGTAAGGAGCTTTGTGTCTCTACCAATTTAAGCTACAACAAGACTTCATTGGCCCTGTCACTGCAACCTCCTTTAGAGCTATGAAAGTTGGAACACCATTTGGATGATGTTTGCTTTCTCCATTGCTTTTTTTTTCTGCCTTCATCTCCTACTTAGATAAGACACCCCAGGGACATCCCATTTCTTTAAAAATGCCCCTGAGCAGCTGCTCACCTATTTCAGTGGTGTTTTTAAGATAAAGGATAAAAAAGAGAAAAGAAAGTAAAAGAAAAATCTTGTACTTGAAAGGAGGGAGGGAATAAAATTAATCTGGATTTGTACATTTTGCCTTCTTGTTTTTCATGGCAAATAAAAGATGCATATATATCCCAGACACAGGCTATGGTTGATAATTTAAAAAAATATTCAAAATATTGAAAATATTGTGTAGTTGCTTAATGAACAACAAATCTCTATGAGCTTGAGCTGTAACAATGACTTTTTTTCTCCTTCTGAACTGAAGTCATTTTTATGTGTCGTGCTTTGGGATGGATCTGTCACCTCAGAAAGTGTGTGCCAGAACTGACAAGTGATAAAACAATTGAATACCCTGCTACCATTTTGAGAGTTACACTGCTTGTTTATTGATGACTGCTATAGAATTGAATCTTCATAGTCTGTTTGTTTGATTTTGGCCTTGGGTCTGACCATGGCAGAAAAGGGAAGAGAGATGGAATATTTGCAGAGAGAGAGAGTAGAAAGGCAAATGTGATTTTCAATGAAAAAACTACTGGGAGGCAACGAATCTATATTCTCAACTCTATTTAGTCTTTGAGCTGGTACTCAGCCAGTATTATGGCCTTGTCCAAACTCGTTGTATCCTCTGGGCCTTTATTACCTCCTCATCAGTCAGAAGATTTCGGAGAATTTCTGTTTGAGGAGACCTTATAGATCATTCTAACCCAACTGTGATCCAGAGAGAATAATGGTTAGATCCAGAGGCAACTGACTGACATGATCTTCCTTAGAAATGATAGTGTTAATATAATTACTGTTCTCAGAACTAGAGCTCTGTAAAGATGAAAATTAATATACAATAACTATTATATTTTATAAAGTTCATTAATAATAACTAAAGTAAAAAACTACCTAATCCAGACCCAGTCATGAGAGAAGAGAGCAAGACGTGGGGCCACATCCAACTACTATATACAAAATGGGACCACACAATGTGGTGGAAAGATTAAAGGGAATTTGGGGAAATACTAAAAAGAATTCTGGAGGACACAGTTCAAAAGATATAAAATTTCTACTTATACAGCTCAAAAGCATGATAGAGGAAGAAATTAAAACATGGGAATTACAAAAAAATGGTGGAGAAAGAAATGGTGGGTCTTCGTGTGGACTAGATACAGTGGATATTTATGAAGCAAAAGCCCACAGTACCAAGATGGGAGTTGGATTTTCAGATTGAAGGATTGGTGAAAAGTACAGAAGCATGGCAGCTTGAAGAAGGCCAAGAATACATTGTAAGCATTGTCCCAGACTAGATCTTCTTATATCTCTGTTCATGCCTTATCATCTCCTCTTGATTGTGAGACCTTGGGGTCAGGGACCAATATTAAAAGCAACTTCCATATTATTCTATGTCATGGTATAGTTTAACTGCCTCCCATATCATAAGAACTATTTAGTACAAAAATGGAATATATATGTACATATATACATATATGAAGTGAAGGGAAAATGTACATTATTCCCTTCACTTTATCTTTAGTCTTTTACAGCAAGTTCTCCTTACTGAACCTTAATTTGTGTTTTATATAATCCTTACTATGGAGGTAAACACATGGCATCTTGCCTTTGACAGCAGAGTGAAATAAAGTTAGCATCACATTTGCCTATTCTGTGTTCAAGAAAATGTACACATCTCCATAGAATAATTGAAGGTACTTGAGTTTCTGTGTTGTTTGTGCACTCTAAAAAAAATCTAATACTTCCTCATTTGAAAAATTATTAAAATAAATACTGCTTCTCTTTTACAATTGTACAACCCATAATTAAATGATTTGTATGAGCAGCCTGAATTAAGGGCCCTGTTCATCAATACTACATGAATTATGTAGGCATATCTTCATTTTTACATTATTTATGTAGGCGGCCAGATGGGTGCATTGGCTGCAATATTCATCAGTAAGGAATCCAAAAGCAGCTTCGGCGTACCAACATCTGTGCAGGGTCTGACCACCCGCATGCCAGAGTGAATATTTGTAATCTGGGACGAGGAGCCCTCTGCTTCTAGGCACACGGGGATTGCTACAAGTTCTCTGCTTTTGACACATAATTTATCACCACACAGGCAGCTTCCTTCCATCAGAGCAGGATAAATAGTAGCACAGTGATTTCAGGGCAGGGAAGAGAGGAAGAAATACCTAAATGACGGCTCTGATAGTTATATCTCTATGAACAAAAATCTTTCTGATGCTAAGGCAAGCCATATAAACAGATATTTAGAGCAGAATAAACAAGTAATTCTCTCCATGTGGAAGAAAAAAGTTTTTAAAAAATCCTTCCTTCTTCCAGGATTCCTACTCCTTTCCCCATCAAGATTAACCATACATATTACTTCTAACAACTTCCACATGAAAAAGATTATGTACCTTGATGAAAGAATCTTGTTCGGTGATCCCTGGTGATGTGACTCACCATTTTTTTTTTGTTTTTGCAAGTTAGAGCATAGGAGAATTCACTGGTTGGGTGAGGGGTTCAGCCCCATTACAATGGTTGTAAATTAATGGAAGCAGACATCAAATATATAAAGCAAGAAAAAGAGAAGCTTACAGTCTTGTTCTTACTGAAAGCATGCTTGTATAAAGCAATTGGAAAAGGTGTTTGGAGAAAATTTCATCTGAGGGAAAAATATGACCTCCCAAATGCTGACAAGGCAAGATTTGGGAATATCAAGGTCAAGATTCCTGCCAATGAGCAGAAATGCATTTAAATGCAATGGGCATGTGGCAAGGAGTGAGTTGTGTTTAGATACCGGGTTGTTCCAAGTAGGCTCTTAAAGTTTTTTTTGTTTATTCACAGCCATCCTTCATTTGTCTCCATCGTTTCCAAGCTTTCCCCACCATACTACATTGGCTCACTTGGGCCCATGCAGCAGACATGAAAGGTGTTGGCTTGCTATTTTATGACAAATAGAAATCCTCTCTAAGTCAGCATTTTAAAGGGATGATTAGTCACTGGTTCTTTCTCTAAAGTCCTTGCAACAAAAACACCTTTGGTTTTTTTGTGCTTCCTTTCTTCTATAAATTACCCAGAAATGTTTCCAGTTCCATCATTTTAAGCCAGTTATGGGGTTGTGTATTATCTTAAAACATCAGGTTGGACAACTTTGCTTCTCCTTTGCAGCAGTGCACCTCACTTGGTGATTTATCAGAGAATATACTTGGTAATTCAGTTTGATATTGCTCCCTGTATCAAATGATATACACTTGAGGGAAACTAGGAAATCTATTTTTTATATTAGATAATAACACTGGCCCTTTTCTTAATCCTTTTGGAATTGCAAATCAGCCACCTTTTTTCAGCAAAGGGAGAGGGACCAAGATTTGTTCAGTGTGCTTCCTACATAATTATGTTATTCAGTGTTAAATAAAATAGAACTTTGTTTTACAGAACCAGGAGGGGGCAGTAAATTTCTTTTTACTGTTATTAAAAATGGGTCCAACTCTGCATGCATAACAGAATCTCTCCAGTTTTCTCTAGCACTGAGCTATAAACATTTTCTCTGTATGGAGAAATTTTCTCTATATTTTCTCTGAGATACATTTGTGATTCTGGTTTTATATAATATGTCTATTATGTTTTAATTGTTGTTCTAATGACTGCATGTGGCAGGGAAAGAAATTTTAATCCTCTTCAAACACATCTATTTTTCATTTTACAAGTGAAAAAAATGACTTTTAAAAATAAAGGTTCATTTTAACCCTTTCCATGTTTGTATAGTTACATTAAAGAATCATCCTCCTTTATGCTAAGGGATTCTTAACCACGAGTTTACAGATACAATTCAATGGGTTCATGAAATTGAATCAGGAAAAAAAATGACATCTTTATTTTTATTAACCTTTCTTTTCCTTTATTATCCTGTTTAGTTAATTGTATGCATTTGAAAATGTTTTTCTAAGAAACCCAGTAAGCTTCACCAGCTTGCCAAAGGGATAACGATTAAGGAACCCTTGCTATATATAAGCTAATATGAAAACATTAACAACAAAAAGGATCATTGATTTAAAGCTAGAATTGGACCTTTGAGGCCATCTGGTCCAAACCAGTCATTATATACATGAGGAAATAAGGTCCAGGAAAACTAAGCAATTTGCCCCAAAGTAACATATATACATACATATGGTTGTAGAATAAAGACCAGGTCTGCTGGTTGCAGAAGCAGGTTTTTTTGCACTCTTCCACATGATCCCATCCTAAATAAGTGTTCTGATCCTCATGGATATGTTCACAATAGATGGAAGAGAACTGATTGGCAATTAGAAGAGCTGGGCAGCATTACCACTGACTTGATGTATGACCTGTAGTAAGTCATCTTACTTTTCTTGTCTTAGATTTGTTCACATGTAATATAAAGCCTTTCATTTAAGATTCAATGGAAAGACATTGCTCGTATCCAGTGAACCTTTGACAGTATAATCCATTAATAGCAAAAGTGCCATAGCAAAAAGACGTAGCAGGAAGACATGGGCTGGTTGTACATCCTGCCTAGCCTGGTTCCTAAGAAATATCATTGAACATATAAATTCTAGGTGGTAACCAGCCCTACCAGTACTGCAGAAGTCATGATGTTCTCTAGTCAGGAGTAAATGAAAACAAATAGGGCCTTTTCTACAGCCATTCCTAGCTTCACACCCCACCTATATATATATATATATATATATGTGTGTGTGTGTGTGTGTGTGTGTGTGTGTGTGTGTGTGTGTATGAATATATAACCAAATAGAATCAAATAAGATAAGAAGTTAGAACTATTTTGGTAGTATGTTCTTATTAACTTGTGCTTACACTGTCTGATTCCTCTAGTCCTATTTTATTGTTTCTGTTCATCTGTTTCTACCACCCCACCCCACATAATGCCTCAAAAAAAGTGAGGAACATCGTGAAACTGATGTTCAGTTATTCAAGTCATATCTGACTCTTTGTGACCCGATTTGGAGTTTTCTTGGCAACAGTACTGGAGTGGTTTACCATTTCCTTATCCAACTCATTTTCCAGATGAGAAAACTGAGACAAACAGAGTGAAGTGACTTGCCTAGTGTCACACACCTAAGATTTGAACTCAGGGAAATGTCTTCCTGATTCCAGGTCCAGCACTATGTCCACTGTGCTACCCAGCTGCCCTCTTGATGTAGGAATACATGATCTCTAAGGTCACCTTTTCCTTCCTTCCTTCCTTCCTTCCTTCCTTCCTTCCTTCCTTCCTTCCTTCCTTCCTTCCTTCATTCCCTTCCCCCCTTCCTTCCCTTCCTCCCTCCCTCTTTCCCTCCTTCCTTTCCTCC
>NC_058130.1:172474202-172494749 GCF_016433145.1 Gracilinanus agilis
TTCCTCCCTTCCTTCCTCTTTCCTCCCTTCTTCCCTCCCTCCCTCCCTCCTTTCCTTCCTCCCTTCCTTCCTCTTTCCTTCCTTTCTTCCTCCTTACCTCTCTCCCTTCCTCCTCCTTCCCTCCCTCCCTCCCTCCTTCCTTTCTTCCTTCCCTCCTTCCTTCCTATCTATAGGCATCAATAAATAAATATCTCTGGTTATGATTCCATTTTAAACACCTAAGAGCTGGGAAAGGCCTTAAACAGTTTTTTTAAATGAGTCTATGTTTTCCCTTCTAATTCACATCCTTGAATCATGACATTGCCTTCTAATATCGCATGCCCATCCTTTACAGATAATTTTAAAGATTCAGAAGAGGGATAAACTGCTAGATGTTGGGTTTGAAGGCCTGGGCTTCCAAACTTTCTTCTATCTCACACCCAACCTGATGTGCTTGAGTGGAATTAACTTATATAATTGCTATGTTCTTTGCTTAGGCACCTAAATTATCTGGCTACTTTTAAAGAACACCAAGTTGTCTCTGTGGGATGAATTGGGGGTGGAACAGAAATTATTACTGGCTGTGCTATAAATGGATAAGAGAACAAAGGAGTGCACATTAGTGGCAGATATGGCCTTGGTGGTGGGAGTAGAGGAATCTTATAGTTGGAAGGGACCTCAGAGGTCATTTAGTTCAAACCATACCAGAGATAAAAATAATTATCCAGCCATTGCTCCAGAATCTCCTGTCTGAGACCTAAGCCTTTCTTAAGTGACTGAGTCAGGAAATATCCTGCTGAAAAGGGCCATTGTTGTCATGTCAATATAGGTAGAGGGCCAGAAACACAGATTACTACCATAAAAAGATAAAGTTTGGGGAAGCAAGATTCATTGAACATATAGACATTTCTCTGATATTTCCAGTAGTTTCTGTTGAGCCTGTATAGATCTCTCAAGCTTAAAATCCCTCCTCAGACCCCCAAGCTTCCCATTTCTTTCTGAAGAAACTTAGACCTCATGAAAATCATGGTACCTAGCCTGGCCCTGGGTTTGCCATTGCTTGGATTCTGATTTTCATCATACCCTTTTTGCCCCAGGCAAGAGTTTTCCCTTAGCCCTAGTGATTTCCTATTCTTGGCCAAAGGCAACTCTCTCTCCTCTCACTGCAAGGCATATAACATCAGAGAGGGGAAACTCACCAGTACCTGAGGCAGCTCATTCCACTTTCCTACAAGTCGAGATGTGAGATAGTGTCTCTTTTTTATAAAGTTAAAATATGCCTTTCTGGATTCTTTTATTCACTAATTCTAACCTCTGACACCAAATAAACAAATTTAATTAATCTGACATAATCAACCCTTCAAATATTTGAAAACTGTCATCATGTCCTACTCCCCAATTGTTTTCTTTTTAAAACTTACTGTCAGGGGCAGCTGGGTAGCTCAGTGGAGTGAGAGTCAGGCCTAGAGACAGGAGGTCCTAGGTTCAAACCCGGCCTCAGCCACTTCCCAGCTATGTGACCCTGGGCAAGTCACTTGACCCCCATTGCCCACCCTTACCAATCTTCCACCTATGAGACAATACACTGAAGTACAAGGGTTAAAAAAAAAAAAAACTTACTGTCTCTAGAAACTACCACCAGTGGTTGAGTAGCATGAATCCAGTTGTACATGCTATATTTGACAATATGGCCCCAAAATTGAACACAGTATTCCAGATATGATTTGAGTAAGACACTGTTAGTATTAGTGTTTCTGCTAATTTATCCATAGATCTCATTAGCTTCCTCAATGATCATCTCTCACTGTTGACCCATATGGAGCTTTCCAGTCCTTTAACATTCTATTTCTTTTGTTATGATTAAAATTATCTGAAGACTTTACATTACCTTATAATTATTTATTAATAGAATCATAAGATACTCCCATTTTATCTCAGTTTGCCACACTCCCCCTGTAAGCAAAAAGTTGCTCCCCCTGCAAGAGTTTCCAGCCCTGAAAAAAGATTTAGTGTCTTCTCCATCCCCTTTCTTATAAGGCTAATGACATAGTCACCCCTTCTGCATCAACCTCTTTGGACAGACTTGACCTCATTCTGGATCTTCTGGATGCCAGGAGTCACTTGGGACTAGGGACCAGCCTCTTCCCACCGCCAGGGAGCCACAAGACCTCTGGCATCCTCTCATAGTACACCTGCAGGGTGGGACTGAGATTAAACAAAATGAGTTTTTTTCAAATGGAATAAGGGGGTACAATTTATATCAAATGCACATACTTTTTTCATAGATTACTTCTTGCCTTATTGTTTGGTCATGAATGACTCTTTGTGAACACATTTGAGGTTTTCTTAGGAGAGGTATCATAATGCTTTTCCATTTCCTTCTCTAGCATTTTATATATGAGGACACTGAGACAAACAAGGTTAAGCATTTTGCCTAGTATTGCACAGCTATTAAATATTTGAGTTTAGATTTGAACTCAGGAAGATGAGCCTTCCTGCTTTCAAGCCTAGAATTCTATCCATTGTGCCACCTTGTTGCCCCTATGCATTACTTTATCTTCTACTTATGCAGCTCATTTTTTAACCCAAATGTAGAACATAACCTTTAAGCAATAATGCAACCTATCTGTGATAGTATCACCTTGGGGAACTCTTAGTTTAGGAAGGGCTTCTGCCAACATACACTGATAATTATTTGTGACTTAGTAGACAAAGCCTAAGGAGTTGCTCAAGGCATGCAGAGGTTAAATTACATTTCCATGGTCATATAATTAGTGTCAGTGGCTGAATTTGAATCAAAGTCTTGCTTAATCTAAGCCCAGAACCCTCTCCATTAAGCTATCCTCATTTACATTTATATCTTCTAAATTTCAAATTATTAAATACAACTCATCTTTCTGGCTTTTGGAAAGTCCACCCTCCATTCAGGGTCCAGATAATTCTCTCTGATGTGCAAGGTCCATATGGACTATACAATATCAGCTAAGCTATTGAATTAAGCATAATTAGTAAGTTATGAAGTATTATAATTACCAAACCATCTCATCTGCATAAAGTGGGAATGTCACTGCAGGAATGTTTTCCTTCACAAATAACTTCTTTTTTTTTTTTTTTACACAAGCTTTGACCCAAAAGAACACTGAAAATGCACTAGCTTGATGCAATTTTGACAGTACCCAAATATAAACTGGACATTTCTTTTCAAAAATATTTTTTAAGGATTCAAATGCTCATTATTCTTCATTTTACAGTTGTTGCTTTTCTCTCTCGTCTTGACTTCCACCTACACTAGATGAAGCACAAGACCAAAATTAGATTATATATAAATTGAACACTGATTTATTAACCTGAGCCAGGACTTTAATGGGGGGAAAAGGAAAGCCCTTTGGGAAAATATGTTCATGTCAAGCTCTAGGGCTCAATTTCAGGCTGAATATTTTGGAGTTTTCCACTTCTTTATCCTCAAGTTAGGAAAAGAAAATTTTGAAGGTTTTATAAGTGAAAGTAAACAAACCCATTAGTTCTCTAAACTTATATAACTTTTGTCACAGAAGTCTGCATATTCTAATTCTTTATTCCATGCCCAGTGAAGTCTAGTTCTAATTGATCCTCTCCATTTTTTGCTAGTAATATATTTTAAGTATGGCCTATATTTCTTACTATGTGCATAATCATTTATAGATTTGCTCATTTCAGGAACATTCTATAGGTCATTCCTAACCTCACATCCCAAAGTGCTGAAATTATCTGAATTTTATCATATGTCTATTCTGAGGTTGGGCATTCAAATAATGAGTTTTCAGAAGGATTTTGGTATAAAAAAAGAGAAAATACTCATCAATGTGATATAGGGCAAAAGGGCACTGGCATTCAAGAAAGAGGAGCTAAGTTCAAATCCTGCCACTTTCTATTGCTACTTTAAGTCTCTAGGGCTCAGTTTCATGTCTTTCATACCATCTACAATGAAAGAAGTTAGAATAAAAGGCCTCTTTCAACTGTAGATCAGAGGTACTATAATCTTACTTTTTAATAAGAATTTTTTCCAGATTTTGGTAAAAATGGGAAGAATGACAAAAATAGGCATCTCTTTTAATAGGAGATATGGGCAGTATTAATTGAGCTAAAGTAAATTTAAGGTATAAAATCATAGTCAAAATGGCACTAGAGTGTTGGAGTTTAGTCTCATTTGGTCAACAAATGATTTATGTGACATTGGAGGAGTCACTTAACTTTTTAATAACTAGATTTTCTCATTTATAAAACAAAGATGTTGAAATAAACCCTGAAGACAATTTCATTCCTGTTCTATTTACAAGTGATTACATGATTAGTAACTTCAAGCAATGTTATTAATTGTGATCATTTGAATAAAAGTTTCCTAATAAATTAAGATACCATTGCACTTTTACTCTTTAGGGAAGTTAAATAAATGTAAATAAATGCAAAATTGGGGGGTGGCAGCTCAGGGAATTGATAGCCAAACTTAGAGATTATAGGTGCAGGGTTCAAATCTGACTTTGGATACTTTCTGTATGCCCCTGAGCAAGTCACTTAACCTCCATTGTCTAGCTCTTACCACCCTTCTGTCTTAGAGCCAATACACATTGGCTGATTCTAAGATGGAAGGTAAGGATTAAAAAAATGCAGAGTGGATAATAAAATCTTATATTCATATACCACTTTATAAATTTTAAGATAATTTCAAATACATCATCCCATCCTGTTCACCCCAATCCAAAAAGTATTAAGTGCTTATTCTAAGTAATGCTCTATATTGAGGATACAAAAGAATTGTATAGAATAGACAAGACTTTGTGTTGTCTTTTAATCTATTAGTGCTCTGATTTTAAAGCTAAAAGTTGAGGCTTTGAGAATTTGAGTAACTTGCCCAAAGTTACACAGCTGGGAAGTAAATAAATTGAGTCCTAGAAGCCATATCTTCTTTTTCTTAAGAATAGTGTTAGCATCAAATTCTTATACATGTATAACTCAAGCTAATTTCTCCCTTGGCAAAGCTATAGGGTGGAGAATATAATACATCAGCTTCTGCCAGTTTTTAAAGAGTGAACACAAAGCTCTAATGTAACCTCCCTTTCTAAACTCATATCACCCATAATACACATTTCAGACAAACTGGGCCTCCAAGCACCAGTCCCAGTTCCCTTCTTGCCCTCTCTCATCTCTGTGGCTTTGGTAAGCACCCTTATTAGTAATCTGTCAACTAACAAATATTTACCTACTATGTGTCAGGTGTCGTATTAGGCTTTAAAGATATAACTGTTAAAATCAAGCCATTGTTGTCCTCAAGAAGTTTACAGTCTGCCTAAATAATATCTGAGGTTCTCAGATTATCCCCAATTTTGACAGAGCAGAATCTCAGATTCTTGATTTATAGAGATCACTTGAGCTCTATCTTTGGGCTATTTGAGGAGTATCTTATCAGCATAGATTCCCTAATACTATCATCTAACCCTCAGGTCAGTTTTCTTTATTGTTCAGTCATTTCAGTATGGTTTCAGTCTTACTCATCTCTTTATAATGCAATTTGGGATTTTCTTGGCAAAGATACTGGAGTGGTTTGCCATTCATTTCCTTCTCCAGCTCCCTTGACAGATGAGGAAACTGAGAGCAAAGAAAGAAGTGACTTGCCCAGGATCATACATCTATTAAGTATCTGATGCTGGGTTTGAACACAGGTCTTTCTGATTCTAGGTTCAGTGCTCTATCCATGGTACCATTTAACTGCTTCCTCAGGGCAAAGGGGAGTCACCAAATAGTCACATTACACAAAGTGTCCATGGGAAAGGCAAATACAATATAGATTCATGCCCTTCCCTACTGTCCATCTTTATTAAAGAGTAGCATGTAGAGAGACATGCTTTTGCCCTCTTCCTTAAATCTCTATTATATATTGTTTCCACATGCCTGTCATGGTGACTTCATTTTAAGTGATCTCATGCTATCCCTTTTCCATAGTGCTGAAAACCTGTGCTCAATATTTTAGGACTGCATCTTATTGAGGCATTAGTGCCCATGCCTGGGATGTCTCTTCCTTCAGTCTATCCCCTTTGAAAACTCTCTTCTTTCCTTTAAGGACCAATTCAGGTGCCACCTTCTTTCTTGATCTCCATAAGTTTATCTCACAAATTGTATCATAGCACTTTCTCTGGATTTCTCCTTTGTCCTTAGTTTGTACTGTAAGCTGACTTGCATTCTAGTGATGTGCATACAAATTCTCTTTTCCATTCCCCATTAGACTGGAAGTTCCTTGTAGACAAAAGTTATGCCTTATTTCATCTTTATGTTCCTGGTGCCTATCATAATGCATTTCACATAACAGACAATAAATGAGTGCTGAATTTTGAATGTTTCATAAAGTTGGAAGAATGTGAGTCTACAAAATATAATCCTTTTTATTACATAATATAAAGGGAAGATAAAGTTGTTAATTTCTGATGCATCTGAAATGGTGACATGCAAGCAAACAACTCATTATCTTCAGCATGATGCACCATTACTCAACAGAGAAAACTGCAGCTTTCAGATGCATCTTTATATTTAAGTTTCCCAATGCTGGCTAATGTTGGATATTGATTCTGAATAATTCAAATGGCAATAAAATTGGGTTTTCATGACAGTCAATCAGATGCATTTTATATTTAATGCTCATTTGAAGAAACATAGTGCCTTCTTACCTTCTGAATTTCAAAACCATTAAAGTAATTGCAGGTCATTAAGCTAAATTTCTTTGCATAATCAGGACAGTTAATCTAATTCATGTACCATTCAAAACAGTGGACAAGGAAGACAGGTTTTTTTTTTCTTTTAATGAAAATGAGCAGATGAATTTTTTGGCATAATTATCAATATTGACATACAACATTCCTTACATGTTTAAGTGTAAAGTGTTCCTAATTTGCCAAGATTCATTTTATTCAAAACACAAAAAAGAGTGAATTTAAATATTCCATTTGAAAGTGTTCCTGATTGTGTCAAATTCTTCTGAATAGCTTACATTAACAAAAGATGGAAAACTAAGGAGTTCTTTTCTTATGAAAAGTGTCTCTCTGTCACTTAAGCTAGAGATGGAATGGTCTGGCAAGCTGTCTTCCTGAAAAGATATAGAGAATAGTTAAAGGAGCTATCTTCCTACAGGAAGACAGGAGCTCAGCCCCTAAAAATAAATCATAGTTTTGTGAGCTCCGTGGGTCCTGATGATGGCACTGATGTCCATGGCTCTTGCAGTTCCATTTTGAATAGTCCCAAACTGCTGCAAAGGTTTGGGGAAATGTGAGGTTTTTTTCCAATCAGAACTGCCTGTTCATAATCTTCTGACCATTCATTTGGGAAATGACTCTTTTCTTAAAAGGAGTCATTCCTAAACTCAATTTCCATATTTCTCCTCGAGGCAGCTAACTCTTTCAGCTAACCAGAGGGAGGAAATTTGATAACCAGCCTTTGGGTAAGGATTTTTTAAAAAGAGAGAGAAACAAGGGTAATAAAATGATTTGAGTATACTATAGGACTCTAGATATGCTGGAAGAATTGTACTAAATTTTTTTTAAAAGCCAGTAAGAGGCTACAAATAGTTATGTCCAAAATCTTCAGCTATCTGGACATGTACTGGAGGTCTCTCTCTGCTCAGAGTAGAAGAGCTGATAAATTATTGTTTTCACTTTCCTGATAAATGCATCTTTCAAAAGACAGAGGAAATAACATGATAAGCAATTTTCTGGCTTTGATGCAGGTCAATAAGGAGAAACTGGTTAGAGAACTGCAAATTAGGAAGGACTTGTATACTGCCTTTCCGTAGTGAACATGCTATGATAGATATGGAAAGGAAGATTAGGCACATTCTGACATATTCCTTGGACTTGTGGTGGATTTAAATTGCTCAAAAAATACTCTGGATGAGAAACAGAAGACTGAAAAAAACTAAAAGCAAAGCTGGCAGAAGAATGGGAGGTTCCCAGAAACAAAATTTCCATCATTCAGTTGCAATTCATTGATCCCAGTAATGAAGGAAAGAGGAGAGGCATTTAGAGAGAGAGCACTGTGGCTACATAAGTATCTCATCAGCAAACTCTAATTTTAAATGAATTTGTACAAAAGATAGAAATATAGCCAGGGTACTGAGGATGAATATCGCCAAAAAAGTGCCAGGGTACTATAAAAATAGGGCCAGGAAAACTAAAGCTGATTTGTCAGTTGAGGCTTAAAATAATGGTAAGACAACATCAATCTCTTCAAATAATTCTTATTTTACTCTTATTGAAATAATGATAGGAATAAGCTTATTGAAGGAACCAGGGATGCAGAACAGAAGACTAAAGGGAAATTCAAATATATGAAGTACTCACACGTGGAAAAGGAGTAAACTTGTCGTCCCCCAGAGTGGAACTGGGACAAATAAATAACTAAGTGAAAGATTTGGGATTATTAAGAGGGAAAGCTTGATAAAAATCAGAACTCTCTCCAGTTAAGCAGTTAGTCAGTCAAGCAAACATTCAAAGAAAATTTATTAAGAGCATACTATGTGACAGGCACTAAGTGATGGAGATAACAAAGAAAAATAAAAGATAACCTCTGCTTTCAAGGTTCTCACAATCTAATGGGAACACATGACATATGAAAAGATAACAAAAAGAGAAGGCAGCAAAGTGGCTCAGTGGATTGAAAGGTAGGCTTAGAGACTAGGAGGTAAAGGGTTCAAATATGGTCTCAGCCACTTCCTAACTGTGTGACCCTGAGCAAGTCACTTAACTCCCCTTGCCTAGCCCTTGCTGCTTGTTTGCCTTGGAACAAAAATGTTGAATCTAAGATGGAAGGTAAGGGTTTAAAAGAAAAGAAAAGAAAAAGCACCCAAAAAGGAAGATAAGATACTCAGGCTGAAGTTGTGAAGAAGTTCATAGGAATGCAGATGGGCTGCTCTGAGTGTCTTGCTCAAATGGAGACTCTGGTAGAAATGCCCCACTGTTCACCCTCTGCTCTCTCTAGTGAGAGGACAGGAGAGGACCAGGGGCAGGTTGCACTGAGGAGATGTGAGTTTCCGGGTTGATTGTATCTTGCAGGACTATGAGATGCCAAAGAATGAAGTCTAGAGGAGTGATACAGGAGAGTGGGAAATGAAACTATTCAAGAGTGAAATAGGCTGCCTTATGAATTAGCATTAAAGCAAAAACTGGATAACTCTATTGAGAAGGATTCCTGTGTGGGATAGACAGCAGAATACAAATTCCTGAAGGGAAGTGGTTGATCCTGGTTTGGCTTTGTGTTTCCAAAGCTTGGCCAGAGCCTTATTATTCTTAGTTGGGTGAGCTAGGTGGATAGCTCAGTGGATAGATGCCAAGCCTGGAGTTAGGAAGATTAAAGTTCAAATTTGGCCACAGGCACTAATTGTGTGACTCTGGGCAAGTCACTTAGTCCTTTTTGTCTCAGTTTCCTTATCTATAAAATGAGCTGAAGAGTGAAATGGCAAACTGCTTTAGTATCATTGCCAACAACAACAACAACAACAACAAAAACTCAAATGGAATCACAAAGACTCCAATATGATTGAAATGAGCGAACAACAATAAAAACATTCTTCTTAGTTAATAAAGTCTTGTTCAATTGGGTAGGACTGGACTGGGCTATGAACATGGTGGACTAGATGACCTCTAGCATCCTTTCTGAGAATAAGGTCCTCTGTTTCTTCTCTTCTAAAGCCTAAAAGCTATTTCCCAACATTTATCATACTCTTCGTGGCATTTGGCTACATTATTTTATTGTTGAGGTTTCCAGGGAAGGTGTCATGGTAAGTTTAGATTTATGTTTTTAGTGTGTGTCATTATATTCAGACAGAATTCAGATAGGTTTGAAAGGCAGGTAAACAGCCTCCATTACTCTCTGTCCTGCCATTTTGACTGGTAGATTCATTGTACTGTGGAAGGAAACTTTCCAAGATGTGATTCTGCTGAGCTATTGTTCTAAAGCTGGCGTTAGTTTAGAGGACCTATGGTCTTCTCTCAAGTTATTTGGGGTAAGAACTTACCACATAAACAAGTGGGAGATCATATTGAATTTTTTTTAAAGTGGAGATGGACGGGTCTCGTCCCTCACCTGTTAAATTGCCTCATTATAAAAACCATCATTGGTGTTCACGCCTTAAGATTCCATTTTGTGTGAAGTCTTCCTTTGTCTTTGTTTATTGAAGAGATCAAACTCCCTTGTATGGAATCCAAGATGGACCCTCCTTAAACCAAGATAAATCCTTCATTATAGAGAAGAGTATAAGTAGCAATGTTCCACTATTTTTGGTAATGAAGAAAATGAATTATGATGTCTCTATGCAATAGAAGAGAAATTTTTAAGTCTTTTTTTCCTACCCTTCTAATAGGATTGTTTTTTAATCAATAAACTTTAGAATGCCTACTATGTGTCTAGTAGAGTAATACATGCTATGTGGAATATAAAATAAATCTAAGACATCATCTCATCCAGGTAGGAGCTTACAGTTTAATTACACATAAAAGACTAATAGACACAAAACAATTAGAAGTTAAGATGATAAAGGATAAAGTGCTCAATTTCATGGTGCTGGTATTAAATATATTTGGGATTTTTTAAAAAGAGATTGCTTGGGAATTTTCATGGGAGAATATGTGGGACACACACACACACATAACAGTGCATGCGAGTGTGTGAAATCTCTCTCTTTTCTTCCCTATTTCTGTCAAATATGTCAATAGTCTCCTCAGATAGACCAGCATACCAAATCAGGCATATAATCCTGTCAATTCTTCAACCTTGATATCTCTCACATCAAATTACCTCCTTTCTCTTACTATTTGCACCACCCTATCTTTCATCACCTCCTTACACTGTATTAGGGATGATGGCATGTAGCATGTTCTCAAACCACTTCTACTCACACATATGGTCTAACCCTCCGATTTCAATGATCTCCATGACCAAAGGACCAGTTGGGTTCCTTCCTCCATGTAAAAGTGTGAAGGCTATATCAAAAAGGATTGGTCTTATCTTTTAAAACTACTTAATAGGTGTTAATTCTTGATTCAGTTACCAACCCACTATATATGGAAAACAAGTGCTTATCTGGGATTTTAAGACTTGTTATTAGTTGAACTTTCCCCTCACATTCTCCAGCCTTGTTGCCTATCACCTCCAAAGTGAATTAAGTTACATTTCCATTCATTCTCATAATCTTTCTGTTAAGACTTAAAATTCTCTTTTAACATTTTCCTGACTTTGATGATATAGTGAAAAGTGTTTTTATTATTCTACTAGTTCCCTTTTTTTTATTTCTTTTTTTTTAAATTAAAGGTATTTAAAGCTTCAGAAAAAATAGACCCCCTGGTACTTAATATTATTAACACACATAAGCTCTCTTTATAGTTTCCTTGCACTTTTTTTCTATTTCAAATATAGGTATATGTAAGAGTTTTGTATTGATATAGCTTGAAAATAGTTACAATGCACATAGAATTGCACTACTTCTTAAATAACAGAGTTGGAGGAGGATGAATAATTCCAAATGCAGCCTGTGCATCATAGACTGTCTGCAAATTCTTTATTGGAGTCTGATATGGAGTTAGGTTATTTCTCCAGGCAAATTAAACTTTTGTTTGCAAAACTCAAGTCAGGGAAGGAAGAAAAGGATCTATTTGTACAAAAATATTTATAGCAGCTCTTTTTGTGGAAGCTCTAAATTGGAAACTAAGGGGGTGTCCTTCTATGGGGGAGAGGCCAAACAAATCATAGCATATGGATGTAGTCAAACATTATTGTCCTATAAGAAGTGACAAAAAGGACAGTTTCAGAGGAAATTGGGAAGATCTATATGAATTAATGAAGAGTGAAGTGAGTGGAACTAGGTGAGCCATTTATCCAGTGTGATAACATTATAATGAATATGGTTCTGGACTTGGAGTAAGAAAGACCCAGCATCAATTTCTGCCTCTTATGCCCACCAGCTATATAATCAAGAGCAGATCCTTTAACCTCTCTGTGCCTTAGGCATCCCTCTAGGATTTACCTATTAAGTCACAGATGAGATCTGCTTTCTGTGGATGGAGGGAGTTGCCAAACCAGGAGTTCTACAGATAAATGAAATCATGAATACTTTGAATATTCACACCCCTCAAAATGTGACTGCCTTCCCTCTATTAATTATTCCTATTTCTAATGCATATAGCTTATTTGTATAGAATTGTTTGCATGTTGTCTCCTTCATTAAATTGTAAATGTCTAGACTGTTTTTTGCCTCTTTTTGTATCCCTAGTACATAGTACAGGGTCTGGATCACACTAGCTAACCATTTATATATATATATGTGTGTGTGTGTGTGTGTCTGTGTGTGTGTACATAAATATATATATATATATTTTTTTTTTTTTAAACCCTTACCTTCCATCTTGGAGTCAATACTTGTATTGGCTCCAAGGCAGAAGAGTGGTAAGGGTAGGCAATGGGGGTCAAGTGCTGGGAAGTGTCTGAGGCCAGATTTGAACCTAGGACCTCCCGTCTCTAGGCCTGGCTCTCAATCCACTGAAATATCCAGCTGCCCCCTTAATAGATATTTATTGATTGATCAGTTCATGTGTCTCTGTGTATATACATATTGCATGCTTACACATATAAATTTCACAAATAATCTAGAGTGAATTTGATTTCGATTTGAATTACAATTATTTATGTGGCCCAAATGCTCTTAAGTTAGATAATTTCCATCAGAATTTTGGAAAATGGCCAGAATCATTTGGGATTTATCATTGGCTTTCTGCTCTCATATCTATGTCTATTTTAGACTAATCTCTTTATATAGAGTCAAAGCTACAACTCTCCTAAGGAATTTGAGGTTGTTGCCTTATTTGGAGATCCCCTGGTCCTACCTATAATTTTTCCTTCCCAGTATTTCCCCTTCGCCCCCAATATGTTTTAATGCCTTAAGTCTTCATTAGATAAATTATAGGGAGCTGTGATATAATGAATAGAGCAACTTTTTCATCAGAATGTCTGTTGTTTAAGGCCTACTCTGTTTATTATTTATATATCTAATCTCTTTGAAATCCAGTTTCCTCATCTTCCAAATTAAGTTAATATTTATACTATGCATTATTACAGAACATATATAATCTATTTTAATATATTATAATATGTACTAGTTTTTACCTTCTATATCCCTGGTACTTAACACCATAGTATATAAAAGGTCCTTAATAAAATACCTTTCTCATTCTTCCCCCTCCAATCCTTGTAAATACTATTTGGGTTTTTTTTGTTGTTGTTGTTTTTGAGGATCAAGCAATCTAGTAGAGTATATAGAACACATTTGTGTTATATTTAAATTTTGGTTATTTTTGTTACTATATTCATTGTTATTGCTGCAAAAATTTCTACCTATGGCCCTTCATTGAGTGGTATACTTGATAAAGTAAAATAGCTTCCAGAATAGCCAGTTGAATCATGGACATACTTGAGTTCATTTGTTAAAGGTAAACTCGTTAACAGCTCTTGAATCGTTTGTATTGAGTAATTCTTGCAGCCTGACAACACTTCTTGGTTTTAATAATGAGCCAGAGATGGAAACACAACAATGGCTATTTTGGTGTCTCTGCATTTTATTGAGACTGGACTCAAAAAGCAATATTCTGTGCTGGTGCTGTATTAGTGCAACATGACTTACTTAAGGTTTTTAGGCTAGTAAGAATCCTTGGATAGTATACAGATTTAATTTTGTACTATTGCACAGCTTTCATTTCTTGGTATCCTACAAACTGCTTATCAGAGAGAGAGGAACATTAAAATAATTACATTAGTGACACCTGAATAGCATCCAAAGTACAGGCAGTGTATCTTTATAAATGGCATAAATAAAAAGCACAAAAACAAGGCAAGAAAAGGGTAGAAGAAGCCTTAGAGAAAATCCAGGTTGAACTTTGTTTCAGGGAGAAAAAGGTATGCTTCTAACACAGATGTAGCTTACACTTGATATATCAATTCACTGGCAAACCTGATTTACTATTTGTAGCAAGATCTACAAGAAAGCACCTTCTTTTTAAATTAATCAATTAATTTGTTTTTTACATTAAAATACCCAGTTAACTCCTTCCCTTCCCCCAATAGAGAAGATATCATTTGACAAAAAAGATAAAAGTCAATATAAAATGATGCTTATTAATTTCCTTTTATCAGTTCTTTCTCTGGAGTTGGACATATGCGAGTCATTTTTCAAACAGTATTTCCATTGCGATATATTATGTTCTCTTGGTTCTGCTCATTTCAGTCTTCATAATTTCACGTAGCTCTTCCAATGTTTTCCCAAAATAAACCTGCTCATCATTACATATGGCACAGTAGTATCCCATCACAATCAAGTTGTTCATAACATTTGGGTTTTTTTTTTTGAGGATCAAGCAATCTAGTAGAGTATATGGAACAAATTTATGTTATATTTAAATTTTGGCTATTTTTGTTACTATATTTATTGTTATTGCTGCAAAGATTTCTTTTTTTTCTTCTCTGCTGTAGGTAACTTGATATAGTGTATTTAAAGCACCCCTGAAAGCCAGAGACCCATTTGAATTCAAATGCCACCTCAGACATATTCTGGTTAGATGACCATAAGCAAACAGTGTTCAAGGAAATTTTCTAAGACTTGAGTTAAGGAGAGAGTATTCATTTGCATTGGTGGAAGGAGTTTTCTCACTTGAAAGTTCACTCTAACAATGAAATAATAAGTTTAGTCTCTTTTCCCCATACCTTTTTTCTGACTTAGGAATGTCAGGATTCATTTGTCTCTTGTGACATAAAGCACCTAGAAATGGCAAATTATCGTGCTATATACTTCCTTAGTCTAAACAGTTCCCTTATGTTTTCTATTAAAAATCTGTGAGATGATGAAACTTAGAAACAGTAATTGCGTGCTGTGGATCTGCTCTATTTGCTAGATAGGATCACATGAAGGATGGATGATCATTGCAATCCACTTGCTCTGATTTTCATAACTGAACCGTCTTGAGCCCTGCTATGATATCAGTTACATAATTGAATCTTCGATGGAAAAGCACTGGTGCTTTATATAAAACTTTTTCTGATGCCAGCATGAGTCCAAGTCTTAACAAACAGTTGTTGTATTTTTTTAATTGAGGTTTTATATCTTTGTTCTCCAATCAAGCATTCTAATGGTTTCCCAGTTGGAGTAGGTGACTCATTAACTAGTTACCACTGGTTTCAGCTTCAGAAGAGTGTTAATTTTTCTAACTCCAGCTGAGTGTCCATCCACTTTACTGACCCACTGCCTGAATGGCTCATAAAAAGAGTGTTTTCCATTCCATTATGTTCAAAGTACATGGCCTTTTTAATCTGCATATTTCTTGTATGATGTACTGGCTCACTTCCACTAGAATACATTAGAATGGAAAAGTATTAAAACTATTGATTTATCATTTATAATGCTGAAGTGATGTATTGAAATGAAATTTGGATGTGTTCCAGCCCTCCAAAAATGTTGACATTATTGGATGAAACAGGATGATCTCACCCTAATTAATATGCTTGTTCCATGTGAAAGAGTGGAGAAAATGGACCCTAAAATCAATCAGTGAGAAGTGGTAGCACCCTGGAGAATACTATCGAGGATTTAGAAAGTGTTTAGATAGTTGATATGTTCAGATTTTATAGTTTGGGAGAAAGTGCGGTAGTGGAGAAAGAGAATTGGGGTAAGAAAAAGAAGAAATGGATTTGAGTAAGAATTCCAACATTTAGTAGACTTGTGTTTGTGGTCAAGCCACTTAAGCAATATGAAACTCAGTTCCCTCAACTGTAAGAAAGTGATAAAATATAATGTTTTAAACATCCCCACAGAGCATTTGTAAGAAAAATGCTTTGTAAGATGAAAAGTTCTTTATGACCACAGGTCATAATTTTGGTTATTTTTTCACAGAATGAAAGGGGAAAGTCTGGAAATAATTTTTAAAATTACTAATAGCAGTAAGCGTATTTTGAAATGTCTCTGGATCTATGACTGCATCAGTGAGACTACTCCCTAAAATGAGAAATATCACAGCCCACCTAGACCTGCCAATCTTGCTCAATTTTCATCTTCATTATTTCATAGATCCTCCATAGGGGAACTATCTAGCATTTTTGAGTCATTTTCAACATTTGACAGTTCTGGAATTTCACTGTTGATGTTAAAACCAAACTCAAATGGATATAATTTTGGGAAGGATTGACTAGGGTCCTGGTCCTTAAGCTTAATTTAATAGCCTTCCTTTTCTGCTGTTGCTGTTAACAAGTCCCCAGATTATATATTTCCAGTTATCTCTTGTAACATTATAGATGTCCTCCTTCCTTCCTTCTGTTTTCCATATTTTCTTTCATCTTTATAACCAGTTCATCTCCAGAATATTTTACATATTTACATCCTTTAGCATTTCTCCTTTTACAAAGAATCTTTATGTCTAAAGGTTGCCACTGGTAACAAAAGAACAGAACACATGAATTCAATTGAATTTACATTTATAAAGTGCCTATTAGGTGCAAAATACTGTATTGAGTGCTGCAGATGAAAAGACAAGGACAAAAAAAAAACAACCTTTCTCAGGGAATTAGATGCTACTGGATGGATACAAATAAGGAAACACAAACTATATACAACTTAAAGTAATTTCAATAGATTGTTAATTAATGAGGGGATCAAAAGAGATGCTCTCATATAGGATGTGGTCTCAGAGCTGTACTTTGGAAGAAAATAGGAATTATTAAATGTGGAGAGGAGGAGGGAGTTATTTCCAGCCTCAAAGGACCTTTGGTACAAATGCCTTTATGAAGGAGATGGAATGCTGTGTTCAAAAGTGAGCTTATAAAGCAAAAATAATTTGACATAAGATTGGATGACTATATATCAGTTATGTTATGAAATGGTTAAAATTCCAGACTATGGCTATGTGTGTGTGTATGTGTGTGTGTGTGTGTGTATAAAATCCTAGTGATAATGGGAGTTACATTGTCAGATCTATGTTTCAGGAATATCAATTTGATGGCTTTGTGCAGGATGGATTGGGAGGGGAAGAGACTGGAAACAGAGAGATCATTAATGAGGTTTTTACAATGTTCTACACAAGGAGAAGCAGTGAGGCCTAAATTAAAATGTTGGTTTTAGTAGAGAAAAGGGAGATAGATGTAAGAGATGTTAAGAATGAAAGAATGACAAGACTTGGGAATAGGTATTAAGGGAGAGAAAAGAGTCCAAGGCTATGAAGCTGGGAGAGTCAAAGAATGGTTGTGCCATCAATGGAAATGGGATAGTTAAGAAAAGAATTGAGATGTCCATTCAGAAATGTGGACATTGAGATTCTTACAGTTAAATATATTTTAAACTATCATCTACCATTACCTTAGTTTCTTTTTCTTTGAAATGAGTTGGATAGATAACATGGCCTTGGAGATCTCTCCTATATCTAAATCTATGATCCTAAATCTGTAATATTTTCAAATTAAAGTTATTTCTAATCCAAATTAATGGGGGAAAACAGTTGTATAGCAGTTTCCTCACCGGAAACCATCAACCTGGGCTAATTGGAAGAATATTGCCTCTCACTCAGATTGGAGTATAATCATATAATTTATTTCTTTAGTTAGTGCATCACAATGTATGTGTGTCAATATAAGTATAATATAAATACTGTGTTGTAGAAGGAAACTGGATGAGTTCATATTTGGGAGACTGTGCATCACAGTCAATGATTCCAATCTGTTGTCCCAAAGCCTCATCTTTCAATGATAATATTGTTATACTGTTTAACTGAAAGTCACCAAATTCCAGAACCTCAGAGGAGTAATAATTTTTTGGTCTAAATGAAAATGCAAGGAAAATCCTAGTGATATACATTGGCTTCAGCATATTACCAGTGAAGATTTGTACTAAGAAGTCATATAAAAGTCATCTTTGAAAGGTTTTGGCAAAGGAGCAGGGCTATAGCAAAAGTAAGGAATGATAGATATACAACTAAAATATTGAATTATTATTTTTCTGATAATAATCTCCAATTTATTATAGAGATGATTTACTAATGTATATAGTTGTTTGCTTGTTGTCTCCTCCATCAGGCTGTTAGTTTCTTGAGAACGTGAACTTTTTAAATTTGTCTTTGTATTATTTAGAACTTAGTATAGTGGAGCAGATGTTTAATGTGTAATTATACTTAATATGTATTGAGAATGTACTTAATAAATATTTATTAAAGGGAAGCTAAGTGGTTCCATAGATAGAGAGCCAGGTCTGGAATCAGAAGGACCTGGGTTCAGATTTGACCTCAGACATTTCCTAAGTGTGTGATTCTGGGCAAGTCACTTAACCCTTGTGGCCTTGACCTTACCATTCATATACTCAATCTCTATTCCAAGATAGAGGATAAGGTTTTAAAAAAAAGTATTTGTTGATTGACTAAAAAGAACCAAAGGAAGGTCTTTAGTGCCTTGAGTCAATTTTCTATTCAGAATTTTGAAAATGACATGGAAAAGAATTATATAAATCAATCATTAAGCATTTATTAAGCTCCTAAAACATGTCAAAACCCTAAGGATATAAAAACACTAAACCCTAGGGAAATAAAGATTGTCCCTACACTTAAAAAGCTCACATATGGAAAAAAGGTCAATGTAATGTTAAGTAGAATGTAGTCATGGAAAGAGTTTATAATGGAAATCTAGAAAGTCCCTTTGTAGAAAGTGGTATTTGAACTTAATTTTGGAAAGGCCAGTAAAATCAGAAGATTTGACAGGATAGGATATTTGAGCAATAAGGAATAACCAGTGCTGGTACCTACCACATAGTAGGTGCTTAATAAATATATATCGAATGTATGAATAAATAAATGAAAATCCTTGAAGCTCTGGACTGCTTTCTGAGAGGAACAGCAAGAAAGGCCATGTCATTGGACTATAGAGAATATGGAAGAATATATAGAGTCAGACAATTGGAAAGAGAATAAAGGAAGGGTCAGGTATTGAATGGATTTAAAAATCAAAGAATTTTATATTTGATCCTGAAGGTAAGAAGGAGTCAATGAAGTATATTGAGTTTGGAGAGGGGTGTGATGAGGTCAAACCTGAACTTTAAGAAGACCATTTTGGCATCTGAGTGGAAGATTAAATGATGGATTACTTGAGGAAGAGAGACCAACCAGAAGGCTATCATGATAGACTAGGCGAGAGATAATGAAGGCATATATTTTTAGAACAAATGTTGTGAAGTTAGAAATGACAAAACTTGGCAATAGATTGGATCTGTGAGTTAACCGAGTAGAATGAATCATGTAACCATGTTAAAAATGAATATTAATAAATGTTTAAAAAAAAAAGAGCGAGTAGAGAATCCAAAGATAGTGAAACCCTGAGCATGAATGATTAGAAACACAGTAGTTTCCTCAACGCTGATATGGAAGTTCAAAAATGGAGGTGTGGGGAAAAGATTATGATTTCTGTTGTGGACATTTTTGGTTTGAAGTATTTCTAAGTTATCTATTTTGATATGTCTAAGTGGCCATTTGTGTGACTTGGGACTAGAACTCTAGAGAAACTATGGAGAAGTTGAAACTGCACAGATAGAGGGGGTTATCTCAATCAATGAGAACAGAGATCTATTTGGAGTTATAATGATAGTAATAATAATGATAATAGCAACATATGAATTAGTATTATACATTAAAGTGTGTAAAACAATGCATTTGCTATTTCCCTTAACCCTCATAAAACTCCTTGTGTGTTATCCTGACTTTACACATAAGGAATTACAGAGGTTAAGAAATTTGCTCAGGGTCACATAATTCACAAGTACCATCAGCAAAATATGAACCATATTCTTCCTGACCCCATATCCAATAAGGTTTTATGACTATACTAGAATTAGAAAATCAAAAGAACTACAGCTTTTCAAATTAAAACAAAACAAAAAATGACCAAATCTATCACTTTTGCTCCTGGTACTGAGCTATGAGTTTGTATTTCAGTCAGTCAATAAAAATTAAGTGCCTACTATATTCCAGATGGGGAAGAAGCTAGGTGGCATAGTAGAAAGAATGCCAGGTCCTAAGTCAGAAAGCCTTATCTTCCTGAATTCAAATCCAGCCTCAGACACTTACTAGCTCTATGATTATGGGCAGGTCACTTAATCCTGTTTGCCTCAGTTTCCACAATTATAAAATGAGCTGGAAAAGGAAATGGCAGACCACTCCATTATCATTGCCAAGAAAACCTTGAAATTGGGTCACAAAGTCAGACACAATTGAAGTGATTGAACAACAATAAATATGTCAAGATCTGTACTAAATACTAGCAACACAAAAAAGAAAGAATGAAATAAAAGAAAGGAAGGAAGAAGAGAGAGAGAGGAAGAAAGAAAGAAAGAAAGAAAGAAAGAAAGAAAGAAAGAAAGAAAGAAAGAAAGAAAGAAAGAAAGAAAGAAAGGAAGGAAGGAAGGAAGGAAGGAAGGAAGGAAGGAAGGAAGGAAAGAAGGAAGGAAGGAAGGAAGGAAGGAAGGAAGGAAGGAAGGAAGGAAGGAAG